>NW_028174338.1:0-35000 GCF_963971535.1 Notolepis coatsorum | reverse complement strand
GGGTGCTGTGCTGACGGGTGAGAGTGTGACATCCATCATCAGAAACAATCAGCCCCCACCAGGAGGACGTGTGTGTGTGTGTGTGTGTGTGTGTGTGTGTGTGTGTGTGTGTGTGTGTGTGTGTGTGTGTGTGTGTGTGTGTGTGTGTGTGTGTGTGTGTGTGTGTGTGTGTGTGTGTGTGTGTGTGTGTGTGTGTGTGTGAGAGTGAGTGAGTCAGTGAGTGAGTGAGTGAGTGTAACTGCATTGTATGCTTGACAATCGCCCATATGTGCGCGTGTGTGTATGCGTGCGTGTGCTAAATTAACCCATTGTGTACGCGTGCGCTATAGGCACCGGCAACTGACCCCCTGTGTCCCTATAATGACTCTGTGAAATCAGAACACACAACTCTCAATTCCCAGGTGACGTGTAGTTGTCAAAAGGGGCAGTTAAAAAAAAGAAGAAAAAAAAAATCCATAATGACCTCACCAGGAAACGCTCGAACCGAGGGCCAATGAGGGATCAAGTGCTTCCTTGTTGTTGTTCCGAGTGCGCCATCGTGTCGCTACAATGGCGAACACAGCGACAAGCGGTGGCAACAAGGGGCCGTATCGCCAAGGGAAGGACTCGACGGAGTGTGAAGAGCAGGACGTTGTTCTTGTTCTAACCCAGAAGCCTTTGATTGAGAGAGTTTTGGTCGAGCAGGCGGCCGTACTGTGCGGGCGGAGCTGCCCCACCTCCAGGGTGTCCGCAGGTTAAACGTAAGACCTTTTAAGACCTTTTTAATACCACTTAGTACCAATTAATACCAATTCCACAACCATACTATAGTAAAAAGGGAGCGACAGTGGCTCAGGAGGTAGTGCGTTCCATACAAGCTATAGACACACCAAGCTCCCGGTAGCCAATCAAAAAGCTCTGACTTGAATACAAAAACATTTCTTCATATTATTCAAGTAAGACTTTTTAATACCTCTTAATATGAGCATTTTCTTATTTAATACTTTTTAAGACTGTTACCCCGCAGATAGCCTGCTCTCACGCCTTGAGCGAGAGACACACGCAAAGAGAAGAGAGAGAGAAAACATTCATATGCTCTCACGCCACACCTCCTATTTCTCACACACAAAATAGTTAAGTAAAAATAGTTCTTAAGCACTTGTGAACACACTACGGCACACAGCCTGAATAAATGCAAAGTTTTATTTGGATTCATTTTCAAGATAATATTCTGTGCATTTGACCTGCATTGACCAAAATGAGCTGTCATCCAACCAGAGTTCAAATCTCAAATGTAATAGTAAAGTGCAATGTACAGGTGATTAAACTGGGTATAAGATATATAAATTTGTACTACAGAGTATAGTGCTAATCAGATGTATGTACAGAGTTGTAGTATTACTATGTATAGTGATACAGGGATAAAGACAGTATGTCAGTAAGTCATACTGGCCAGCAGCGTAACTAGTAAGAGTAGGTAAGGGTATGTACAGATATAGTATCTACAGATATGTTAATATTATTACATGCAGCAGGTATATGTACAGACAGATGTGGATAGATATGGTGATAAATATATATATACAGTATTGTAACGGTTGTGACAACGTCACCTCAAACTTCGATGCCCCGAGTGGGAGTCGAACCCCGGTCTCCCACACCACGGGCAGCAACACAGACCGCTATACCAAGTGGTAAATCCACTACTTCGCAACGTGTCTATCTGTCTTTGAGGATGTGAGAGTGAGTTTAACCCATAACACCGCTACTCACCCCAGCCCTTCTTGACTGCGCTTCACGATACCATCCGTTACACTCACCCTCTCAAACTCACTCCACTCCACCCAAGGCACTTCGATGCCCCGAGTGGGAGATAGTCGAACCCCGGTTCTCCCACACCGCAGGCAGCAACACAGACCGCTATACCAAGAGGTGAATCCACTTCTATGTAATGGGTTTATGCATCTTTTTGAGGATGTGAGAGTGAGTTTAACCCATAGCACCGCTACTCACCCCAGCCCTTCTTGACTGCGCTTCACGATACCATCCGTTACATATATATATATAATGTCTCTAAAGGCAGGGCCAGCTGCAGAAAAAAAAATCACATAAATCAGGTGTTTTCTTTTAAAACTGGTCACCAATGGTTACCTACCGCCATGTTGGAAGACACAACTACATTAACATTCTGTGCAAAGCCTCTATCTGCACTCCATGGGCGCAGAGAGAGAGAGAGAGAGAGAGAGAGAGAGAGAGAGAGAGAGAGAGAGAGAGAGAGAGAGAGAGAGAGAGAGAGAGAGGGAGGGAGGAAGAAAGGGAAAGATAGAAAAAAGAGAAAGAGAGAAAGAAAGAAAGAGAGAGAGAGACAGGGAGGGAGAGAGAGAACTCCATGGCCTCCGTTTCTATGGTGAGTTTTCTCAGTGTAAAAAGAAAAAGACAAATCGTCTGGCATATAGAGATACAGATTACTGCACCAAGGCCATGGAGCATGAGAGTAACATTGCTGCCTGTGAAAATGGCAATGATGAAACCCTATAGCTCTGCGCGTCCAGGCTGGGCTCATTGTAAGCATTCTGCCTTGCAGACCAGGGTAATTACGTTTTACTGGCAAAATCTGTTGAAGTCCGACATATCTCTGCAGTCATAATGTCCTGTGAAAATATGTCCCTGTTCTTTTTATTTGGTTACCACACGTCTACTAAAAGTGGTGGTTTGTTTTCGCCACTGAAACAGAAATCAGGGTCACTGCAGGACAATACAGCTCCTAAAGACACTGGCAGGTAAACAAACCAGATTTAAAAAAACTCAATTGGTGGAATAATTAACCTATTCATTCACCACCAGCCACTGTGGATCATTGAGAAGTCTATACTCTGTGAGTCGCCTCTTCTACTTGTCCGTTTCTTAGATTCCTCTTAATCCTTCTAATGTCCTATCGAAAGGCTCGTTATGTGTATCTTATACCTGCATCATTCCCCTGAAAGTTCCTCTAGTGCTAAAATGTCCTCAAGACTTCAACCGTCTTTCTTAACCCTTTCACTACCGTCTGTAGTGTGGTAGTCAAAGGTTAACCTTCTATAGTGTGGTAGTGAAAGGTTAACCTTCTGTAGTGTCGTAGTGAAAGGTTAACCTTCTGTAGTGTGGTAGTGAAAGGTTAATCTTCTGTAGTGTGGTAGTGAAAGGGTTAACCCTTTGTAGTGTGGTAGTGAAAGGGTTAACCCTTTGTAGTGTGGTAGTGAAAGGTTAACCTTCTATAGTGTGGTAGTGAAAGGTTAACCTTCTGTAGTGTCGTAGTGAAAGGTTAACCTTCTGTAGTGTGGTAGTGAAAGGTTAATCTTCTGTAGTGTGGTAGTGAAAGGGTTAACCCTTTGTAGTGTGGTAGTGAAAGGGTTAACCCTTTGTAGTGTGGTAGTGAAAGGTTAACCTTCTGTAGTGTCGTAGTGAAAGGTTAACCTTCTGTAGTGTGGTAGTGAAAGATTAACCTTCTGTAGTGTGGTAGTGAAAGGTTAATCTTCTGTAGTGTGGTAGTGAAAGGGTTAACCCTTTGTAGTGTGGTAGTGAAAGGGTTAACCCTTTGTAGTGTGGTAGTGAACAGTTAACCTTTTGTAGTGTGGTAGTGAAAGGGTTAACCCTTTGTAGTGTGGTAGTGAAAGGTTAACCTTCTGTAGTGTGGTAGTGAAAGGGTTAACCCTTTGTAGTGTGGTAGTGAAAGGTTAACCTTCTGTAGTGTGGTAGTGAAAGGGTTAACCCTTTGTAGTGTGGTAGTGAAAGGTTAACCTTCTGTAGTGTGGTAGTGAAAGGGTTAACCCTTTGTAGTGTGGCAGTGAAAGGGTTAAGTGCTCTCCCAATATTAAACATTAGAGGCACTTCACCGGAATAGTGAGCTCACACAGCCAAGGCTCTAAACTGTTTCGCACACATTCATTCACAGTTAAAGTTATTGAGAGTTAATGAGTTTGAATATGGCCACCAGTCATCAGAGGACACTGAGTCCTTGTGTTGTGTTCATTACAGCTCAATAAAATGATGCAGATGGAAAACAATAGTGATTCCTTATAGCAATCCTTATCTAAATGTATTTTATCTAAACAGCATTCAAGTTCAAGTTCAAGTTCAAGTTCTTTAATAGTTGTCATACAGAAGTACAGAATACTTTCATACAAAATGCTTCTTACTGTTACGCTCCAGAGACTGTGCTAGACAAGATAGTATCAAACAACATAATATAGCATGTAATTTAGAAGAAGAAAAATGAGGTCACAGTGTTCGGTATAGACATATGTACAATGTTCTGAGTTACCATATAATATACAATACTATGCAGTGTACTAATGTACAGTACTATTCTAGTGCAAAGCAGAAATGGGATGAGGTACAATTTTAGGTACAATTTACAGTAAGGTGTACAGTTGTAGATTTTATTGAGCTGTCATAAAAAACAAGGTCTCTGTGTCCTCTAGGGGTCTAACGGTACACAGAAGCCACAGTTCGGTACGTACCTCGGTATTGGGGTCACGGTTCGGTACGAGTTCGGAACAACAGGAAAAAACATATTTATAGTAATTATTATAATTATTATTATTAAATAGAATAATTTTCCATAGGCTTGCCGTGGTAGTCAGTGATACTGGTGTCATTCTGTGTTCAGGCATCCACTGAGTAAATTAATTGCCTACTGCCCCCTTAACAATGTAATGCTTGTTAAGTTTCAGTTTCACTTGTAGAGAGGATTTAACTGCACGTGAAGCCGAGACTGAAGACTAGAGAACAGATGACATGTTACACAACAATGGCAGAGGATTATCAATATTTTGGATTTAAACACCATAGCAGCTCAACTGGAGAGGAGCTCAGATGATCAGTCCGGAAAAGTATGTAGTGCTTCTAGTAAACGGGAGGGGAGGAGGGGGAGAAACAGCCCAGTGCAGAGTGTCAGTGCGCATTGTTCATTTGTTCTGTCCGCTTGTCATCGTACCTTTACAAGCTTCAACGTTTTATTCATCATCTAATTTGGCAATACAAGCTTAATATTTAATGTTAAAGATCAATGTAAGTAAGAGTTCTTCCGGTAGAGAGTCAGACAAAGTGTGTTGAAGCAAGACAGCGAGACAGGAGCTGAGCTCCCAGCTCTCGGACGAGGGTTGGGAGGGGGGAAGGGAAACCCCGACCATGAGGACAAGCTAGCTTCGGCTAATAGGACAGATAGCTACCGGCTAACAGATCAGGCTTCTGCTAGTGAGCTAGGCCACAACAATCACCACCACGCGGGTATCGAGAGATGAATCTATTAATCTAGGTTAATTAGACCATCAAATACTTTTCATTCTTGTACGAGATTCCATGTTTATGGAATAAACATCCTGTTAAGAAAATACCGACCACGTTTCCAGCACTAATTCTTCTGTTTATGGGGTGCATCAACAGGGTGAAACAGTGTGACAGCCAGTAAGATAGCCATCAACAAATGACTACCAACACAACGCAGAGGGACATCACGGAACGGCAGGTGACGGGTTGATAAGGCTGAAACACGGAATCTTACAGTATATTACATATTCTTCACGGAGAGCACATTATGCACAATGTGTACATGTTACAAATAGGTACATATATTACGTATTCTTCACGGAGAGCACATTATGTACAATGTGTACAGTACATGTTACAAATAGGTACATATATTATATTCTTCACGGAGAGCACCAGTCTTATGTGCAATGTGTACGTGGCGAGGGGGACATCATGAATCGCTAACCAGGGCCCTTACAGATGGCGGGGGGACATCATGAATCGCTAACCAGGGCCCTTACAGATGGCGGGGGGACATCATGAATCGCTAACCAGGGCCCTTACAGATGGCGAGGGGGACATTGTGAATCGCTAACCAGGGCCCTTACAGATGGCGGGGGGACATCATGAATCGCTAACCAGGGCCCTTACAGATGGCGAGGGGGACATTGTGAATCGCTAACCAGGGCCCTTACAGATGGCGGGGGGACATTGTGAATCGCTAACCAGGGCCCTTACAGATGGCGGGGGGACATCATGAATCGCTAACCAGGGCCCTTACAGATGGCGAGGGGGACATTGTGAATCGCTAACCAGGGCCCTTACAGATGGCGGGGGGACATTGTGAATCGCTAACCAGGGCCCTTACAGATGGCGGGGGGACATTGTGAATCGCTAACCAGGGCCCTTACAGATGGCGGGGGGACATTGTGAATCGCTAACCAGGGCCCTTACAGATGGCGGGGGGTCATCATGAATCACTAACCAGGGACCTTACAGATGGCGAGGGGGACATTGTGAATCGCTAACCAGGGCCCTTACAGATGGCGGGGGGTCATCATGAATCACTAACCAGGGCCCTTACAGATGGCGAGGGGGACATTGTGGCATGGATCAGCGTGTTGCCTAACAAGACATCTTTCTACATAATGTTAAATACTTCAATATTTTAAATGGTTTCAAATGGACTATACCAGCGGTTCTCAAACTACGGGTTGCGACCCAAAGTGGGGCTGCGGGTAGGTGACAGTGGGGTCGTGCATCGGCAACAAACAAAAAAAGGGGAGATTTTGGGGTATTTACTCTGCTTGATGGCTTTTTGGAGGAACAGAATGTTGTTTTTTGTATTCTTGAAAAGCGCATGTGAATGCATTTTATTTTATTTTTTTTATGTTCTGGCAACATATTTTGGCTAAATATGCCTAGTTTTATAAATGTCTATACAGAAACAATTCCATTGCTTTTGTTGATAATATTCATTAGTTTTATTGATAACAGAGTGTTGTAATTACATTTTCTAATAAATATGCATGATCAAGTTCAACAACGTGTGCTTTTATTTTGATATTCCTTATTTCCACGTTGAAATTATGCGATACATTAAGTGTGGGGTCGCCAAAAAAAAACCTGGACTAGATCTTTGTAGAGATCTAGAGCAAGGATCGTAAGTGCATGTTTTGTGTTTTACCATTGTGTCTCTCAAGGCAGATTAAAACCAGATGCAACTAAATAACTTTAGTGATTTTGTAAAATTATACTTTATGAGAGCAATGGCTTTGAATAAAGGAAGAGAAATACATGCAATTATTGCTTATAATTCTTCCCCCACTTGTGTCTGTAAGTGTCTTGTCTTGTCTGTTTGAGTAAGCAGAACTTAGTAAAAATGATTCTACTGCACGTTTCTTGTCCAAGTGGTGGGACTTAGACCCTCAGCGAGGCAGAAACGAAGCTCTGAGTATCAAAGCGGAGTCTCAGTCTTAGCTGTTGATTGTCTAACAGCATAATTAATACGCCGGCTAATCCAACACGGCATCTACCCAACCCAGAAATGTCCAATCACATTTAATGTTTCAACTTCTTTGGGTTTTTGAAGCTCAAATACTCAAAGCCCAAGTTGTAAGCTCGAGGAGCTTTGAGACCCCTGAGTGAGGCGCTAATCACAGCACTATTAACAGGAAAAAACACTGGGAATTAGCCGGATGAGGGAGAAGTTGCGCCTTTCTGGTGAGCTTTTGTTTAGCTAATTCCCTGTTGACAGCCAAGCTTTCCGCTTGCCCGGAGAAAACTTCGTCCGGAGAGAAAGATTACATTTTATGCCTAATTAAGGGAGCTTATTTGCATAGCACTCCCAAGTCATAATATATGCTAATGTGCATTTACATTAGAGAGTGCTGTGCAGGCAGTTAATGTGGCCTAAATATGTCCATAAATATTAGTTTTCACGTTATTTTTAGCTCGTATCATGGATCTTTCTTTAAAAAATTTAAATAAATAAAAATTAAATAAGCATTTTTCCCCCACTGATATGTTTTTCTTACTTTACGTCTGCGCAATTACACTGAAGTATGGATTACTTGCAGCAGGCCAAATTACATGTGCAATCAAAACTTAACTTAGAACACGGTTGTAATAATTTATGTTTTAAGTCTGTGGTGGGTGCGGTTGGGGTTAAATATAAATGCTGATGAGGAATTCCTACTGAGACAAGATAGTCTGACCACAGTGATTTTTATGTGTGTGTGTGTGTGTGTGTGTGTGTGTGTGTGTGTGTGTGTGTGTGTGTGTGTGTGTGTGTGTGTGTGTGTGTGTGTGTGTGTGTGTGTGTGTGTGTGTGTGTGTGTGTAGGTGTGTGTGTGTGTGTGTGTGTGTGTGTGTGTGTGTGTGTGTGTGTGTGTGTGTGTGTGTGTGTGTGTGTGTGTGTGTGTGTGTGTATGCGTGTATGTGTGCTTATGTGTGTATGTTTACTTTGCCAACAGACCATCCTTTGGACCAATCAAGCCCTGGAGAGGATCCACGGCATTCTCGAAGTGGAGCTGTTTGGAAAGATTCCAAACAGTGTTAGGAATGCAGCCATGTATAATAATAACTACAACATATCACTGTTGTAAGATGAAGACCTTGTAACTCCAAGAAAAATATATAAAAAAATTCAAAAGGCCACTTTTGAGGAATTAAAAAGCCAAATGTTATTGTTCTAGATCTAGATTTTAAACCGTGTATCTTGGAATATATACAGAGGGATCTGAATGGATTTCCTAAAACGCAAACAAAAGTATACTTTCTTTCATTCCAAGTAAACAATCAGAACATTGAGGGATGAGAGGTTCTCAGACGATGTGTGCAGAGCTGGTTTCATGCACAGTCAAATGGAATTAATGAAGGACACCACTTGAAGGACCTGGATGCAGAGAGTGTTTGAGAACGCCAGCCACCAGTCAGACGATGCTAAACGTTAACTGTAGCCAGTACTGTAAATAAGATAAGATAAGATATTCCTTTATTGATCCCCTAGGGGAAATTCGGGCATCATAGCAGCCTGGGGGAGGTGAGGTATACAGGCATGCAGGTTCATAATAGAAAGACATAACATTTGATCTGAATAAAAAAAATATGAGAAAAACCTAGTGTAAACAAAGGTGCAGATGAGGGTCTTTATGCCCTATCGCTATCGGTTATATTATAGGTTACAATAAATATAGGCAATAAATAATTTTTATCTGAATGGATACTATGAGTACAAGTAAAAGTAAACAGCATACACAAGGTGCAGTATACACAAGGTACCCTAACTGGCATGATATAAGTCATACGTTGTAGTCCGTGCAGGTGTTGGTGGTTAAGAGTCAGACACACTTAGTGGTCAGACATTCCTAATAGTTCTTGACTTCTGCAGCCGTTAGTTCTCCAGCTGCTGGCAGCAGTCCACGTGCCTGATCCTGAAGACACTTTGGCATCAACCAGACTTCTTTTTTTGGACTGGTAAAACGTCCAATGAATATGTATAAAAAATGAATATCTGAATTACCAGCCATGGAGGCCGGTGGATAAAAAAAAAGTTGAGTATCCTGCCCAATTCGCCTCATTCACTTTGCCACCATCTTTATTTTCGTAGAACGTTATGAACGCATTTCAACGAGACGACAAGTAATTCACTTCTATCTATTTCAAAACATGAAAACTATGTTGGTGTTAGATAACAGTGTTTCTAGCCTTTAATAATTTCTCTCACTCGTCACCTGCTGCTCTGTGACTGGCCTCCCGCGTTGTGTCATTTTACTTGGATATCTCATTAGCTGTCTCACACTGTATCAACCCTGTTAGTACATCCGTAGTCAGAAGAAACGACACTGCCACGCAGGGACGTGCACAGGACTTTAGAGGGGCAGGTGCTCAAAGGCTGAAAAGGGCACTATACCTGTGTGTGTTTTAACCGAGCGCTCGTAGCGCGTGAGCCCGATTTTTAGGGGCCCTTTTCGGGCGGGGGGGCCCCCTTTTTATGCTTTTTGTGGTTTTTGATGATCAAATATTGAATATTGAACTATAATAATCAGTGCAGGAGCTCACTTATCCTTGAAAGACAGTTTTATCACTGACTTAAAAGGCCCATACATCTCCATAAATGTTCATGGGGGAGGGAATAAGTGCTTACCCTACAAACCCCAAGAAGTGCTGTATATTCTGTATTGTTTAATATAAATGCATTTTTTATTTCAATCCCGATTTGTATTTGAGATTCCCAAATCCCATCGGACTTGACTTCTTAGTGTCCCTCAATGAGTGTAATACCAGCATTCAACTGTATGCGCCACAGCGGTTTCTATCATCATCATCATCACCACCCACGCTATGCATAAAATATAGGTCCGCGGAGAGGCACGCTGAGGAGGCAGTGCAAACTGCAATGGAATATGGGGCATCTCTCTCTATTTACCTAATATTTTTATTCTATCCTGACATTTTTCAGTTGGAAGGGCAGTCTACCTATGCGTAAAAGAATTAAAAATAAAAAAACGTTTTCAAAAAGGGCACTTTTTTATGAGGCTCAAAAAGGCAGGTGCTCAAGCACCCCTTGGGCTCTGTGTGTGTACGTGCCTGCTGCCACGTGATCTACTTCCTCAGATCATGATGTTTATTTTGATAAACATAGCCTCTGTACCAGATGGAAAACAGTTCTTTCTGTAATGTCCTTGAACAGTCTTTGAAGAAAACCTAAATTCATTATTCTACCGTCTCTTTTAGTCCAATGGTGATTTAGGCCTCGTCGTTAGCCAAAACCTTCCCTGTCAGCCGGAGCTAGCAATGTCGTGGCACTCCATTCCGCCCCCCCCCCCCCCCCCCGAGGCGGGAGGAGGGATCCTTTCAAAGTCTCTGTGGTGTCTGCTCGGCTCCACGTCGTGTCTCAATCTAACTTACCCTGGAAGGAACTCACATCTCATAAGTTCTCCCCCTAGCAACGGGCCCTGCCCCCTCTTCTCGTTACTACGTGACACGCTACCATGGCAACGGCTTGTCACCTTTAACACACTAAACATCCTCTTCTATCAATGTCAAACTCTCCCCATAGCTCTGACCAAACCTCCCCCACTAGTGCTTATCAGTGTTTTTGTTACAAACCTGCTGACGACCTCGGAGCCCATGGCTCTGCTATTAGTCTGCTGCTAACACACACTCTCTCTCTGTTGTCCTCCTCCTCTGAGATGGCTATGAGTAGATGCTGTCATCCACCAGATAATTACATTATATACACATTGAAAAACATAGATTCCTTCATTGGTGAAAAACAATCTGATTCAGGTGATCGTGAGCTTGTGATTCTGATAGTGTTATTCTGACTGTTATTTTGATTATTTCGGTTATTGAAATGTTCCATGTTTACTAAAAACACACTTCTTCAATCAATATCTGAAATAATTAAAAGATATTAAAAACGATATATATAATAATAATAAAAACCAACCTTCATACTGTATTTGCTACTATCTCTATACTACTACCTGCGATGCTAATATGTCTACACTACTACCTACCATGCTAATATGTCTATACTACTACCTACCATGCTAATATGTCTATACTACTACCTACAATGCTAATATGTCTATACTACTACCTACCATGCTAATATGTCTATACTACTACCTACAGTACCATGCTAATATGTCTATACTACTACCTACAGTACCATGCTAATATGTCTATACTACTACCTACCATGCTAATATGTCTAGTCTATACTACTATGCACTCAAGTAGCACTTAAGTTCAACACTGTTTGACAAACAATACCACTGACCCAAGTTGTACCCTTCCTGCTAACTTGTTGTACATAACTTGTAAGTCGCTTTGGATAAAAGCGTCAGCTAAATGACTAAATGTAAATGGGGGCTTGAAACATTGAAGTGACATTTTTATAGCTAGGTTTTAACACTGAAGTGAACAGGCCCTTTCCGCATCCATACCTCACATTACACCAGACTTGACCAACATGGCAGTGAAGTGAACGAGGCAAATAAAGAGCATGCAATACAAGTTTATAACATTAGATCTTCATCTGCAAAACAACCTACTTGTTTCTCTTTCATTCCTCTCAATCCTTCCAGCTTTTCATAAAAAATATATATACCCGTATTATTCACCTGCACCCCCACAAGCACACAATGTCCTCAAGACTTCAATCAACGCAGCTCCTCGATAAGCCCACTCACTTGAGCGCAAGCGGATGCTATACTCCACTCAAAAGCGCAGAAATGCATGGCACTGACGTCAAGCTCGCCAGCCCCCCTATTCATTTTGTACGACTCCCATCAAAGTTGAAGTGAAGTGGTGCACGGTGTCCCATCTTTTCCATCGCTCCGGATACTCGCCTCATCTTGTGCCGAGTCATTTAATTTGGCTCGGAGGGCCTATGAGAGGAGGGGAGAACACATGTGACTCATTTAGAAACAGAAACCAGCTACAGCATCTCATGTAGAAACAGAAACCAGCTACATCATCTAATTTAGAAACACAAACCAGCTACAGCATCTCATTTAGAAACAGAAACCAGCTACAGCAGCTAATTTAGAAACAGAAACCAGTTAGAGCAGCTAATTTAGAAACAGAAAACAGCTACAGCAGCTAATTTAGAAACAGAAACCAGTTAGAGCATCTCATTTAGAAACCAGAAACCAGAAGGCGGTTAGGTGGCCGAGCGGAGATTGCGTTCGTCACCAGCCCCGGAGCTGTGAGCTGGATTCGCCTGTTCGAATCCAGCTCACAGCTCCGGGGTTGTCACCAGCTTGGCTGGCCGTCTGCACTAATACAATTGGCTGTATTAGAGGGTGGGAGAAGCTGGCGGGGTGGGTCCGGGTCGTTGTAAACAGCGACTCCTACAGTTCGGTCGGGGCGCCTGCTAAGCGCGGATAGGACTCGAGGGGGATAGTGTGGTCCTCCCACACGCTACGCCCTCTCGATGAGAATCCGCGCTGCCAGGTGAAAAGAAGCGGTGATTGGCTGGACGTGTGTCGGAGGAAGCACGTGGTAGCCTCCACTCTCCCAGATGATCTGACTGTGGGGGGTAAGTGCGCAGCGACCAGGAAGGGACTGGGAATTGGCATACGACTAACATTGGGATGGGAGAAAATCGGAGGAAAATGGAGGGGGAAAAAAGACAAAAAAAAAAAAAAAAAAAAGAAACCAGAAACCAGAAACCAAGCAGCCCTTGTAGTGTTAAGTGCAGCAATCTTGACCGAGCCCTTCACGTCTTTTGTGAATGGAAAAATTGAGGAGAGAGAGAAAGAGAGAGAGAGAGAGAGAGAGAGAGAGAGAGAGAGAGAGAGAGGAGAGAGAGAGAGAGAGAGAGAGAGAGAGAGAGAGAGAGAGAGAGAGAGAGAGAGAGAGAGAGAGAGGGAGAGGGAGAGATGAGGGAGAGGGGAGAAGAGCGAGAAGAGAGAGAAGAGGGGAAAGAGAGATGAGAGATGAGAGAGGAAGAGGGGAAAGAGAGATGAGAGAGGAAGAGGGGAGGACAGGAGATGAAAGGAGAGGAGGAGAGGAGATGGGAGGGGAGGAGAGGAGAGGAGAGGGAAGGGGTGGAGAGGAAAGGGAAGGGGAGAGGAGGGAAAGGGAGGAGAGGAAAGGAGAGGGGGAGGGGAGGGCAGAAATTATAGAGTGAGAAATGAGAGAGAGGAAGAAGAAAATTATGGAAAAGACAGAAAGAGAGATAGAACAACAATTACAGTAAGTCCAGTCGGTAAGTATTGCACTTCCAGGCAGGTCTCTAGTAATTGGGTTTCAGAAGTTTGAGCTTCTAATGATCAATCGCCATGAATGACTGGAGACGCTTAGTTCAGGATTAATGTACGGTACATTTATTCAGAGCAATTATTCATTGCATGTTTATCAAAGGGATGATGAAGTCATGAACGCCCTCTGAAATTAAGAACTTGCTACAATTAGGGGTCAGAAGGTCCAAGTGCAGGAAGACCAGAAGTCACCCGAGCTGTGGGTGTAGGTTGAAAATGTTTTACCACCATCTTGCTTAAAATATTGTGGCAGATATCATCCCCGTCACATGCCACAGGCAGAGGAGAGTCAATTAAGGAGTTGATTAGGACTGATGGAATACACCTGTGCACCACATGATCGCCCACATCCCACACACACACACACACACACGCCAGACACACATAACATAAAACCCTAGGAAAGACAGAGTAGAGTTGAGTGGAGGTGAGGAAGGAGCAGAGAGCAGAGAGAGAGAGTGATATACAGAGTTTGTGAGGTGAGAGGTAGTTGAAAGGAGAGGAGAAAGCGAGAAGGTGTTCGTGGTACTGGACCCTAGACTGGCTGAGAAACCCCCTTGTGAAACTGACCCTGGACCGGAAGACAAACCCTGAGTATTTAACATTCCCTTTTTGTACGAGAGCCTGATACGTGTTTTGACCCTGGACTGTTATTCGACTACTCTAATTGCCCTTCGGACTTTTGTGCTTCCATTCAATAAATATCTTTTATTTATTGAAATTGTGCTTGTGTGGACAATTTAATTTGTTTGTTTTGAACCGCGTCGAGCCTGAACACCATCAGGCTCGTCACAATATGTAAATAAAGTACCTATCCACCACAGGAAAAAGGTACATGTTGTACGTTATGTTATAGCCATAAGTAATGTATTGACATATTTATGAACATTTACAATATGTACGTATTACAAATAAGTCATATATTCACATATAAGTACACATATTCCATATTTAAAAACATATACAAAACGCTTACATGGGAGGCAAGTGTGTTTGCCTCAAGACTAGCTAGACACACTTTTCTGACCTTACCTTACCTTACCTTTTCTGACCTTACCTTCTGACCTTACCTGACCCAAACCTTAACCCTAACCGTACTCTTAACTTAAACTAACCATAACCTTAACCCTAACCTTAACCTTAAGGACACTGTTACACTAACCATAACCTTAACCTTAACCCTAAACCTAACTTTCTATCTTAACCATAACGAAGGTTATCCTATAACCCTAGTTATATGAGTAATAGCGAGCGTTTTGCTCTATTGGAACTATCCCTTTAATCATATCCTAAAATGAAAAATTTCACCAAGTGTACGACCTGCCCACCTGCCTGACTGACCACTCCCACATCCGCTCCTATATAAGCGGGGTCATGGCCACACCACAGCTCCTTCCCCAGTCGTTCACCGCCGAAACGGAAGACCGTGGGGTCCTCAGTGAGTCAGAGCAAAGAGCTCGCTATTACTCATATAAGTAGGGTTATAGGATAACCTTTGTTATATTTCGTTAATAGCTTAGACTTTGCTCTATTGGAACACAAGAGCTGAGCAGAGCGTAAGCCCGACAGATGCACCCGCTGAGGTCCCCTACAACCATCAGAACCGGGGAGGATCCGGGCCCCCCCGCCCCCCCTAGCGAGGGACGGGAGGGAGATCGGACCCGACTGTGCGAAGAGGGTATAGCGCTTCAAACGCACAGGGTGAGGAGACTGTGGGACTTACCTTTGTTTAGAAGGGCCCGCGACTACTCAGACGTGCATCCCACACGCCACCAGGGAACGGACGTGAGCAAAACCCCCGTCACAGCCCCCAATATCGCGGGGTCGGAGTAAAAAAAAACCAGTGACCGTCTGGTGGTGTCACCAGAGACGGTCACTGGTGACACCATCCCCAACATCGCCAGCGTATCAGACAGGGCCTAAACCAGGTGAAGGCCCTTCTCCCCTTGGCACGCCACTCCGAAGCGCTCCCAAGAAGGCTTCCCCACCACAATAACGCGGGGCCAGCCGGCGCGCCGGGGAGACAACCCTCCAAGGAGGTTGATCCCTCAATCCAGGCCGACAGGTCCCAAGAGTAGAACTCGACCTGCGCCCGGAGCACTGCAGACTAGACAGACGCCTAAGGGGCTTACTGTAAGAACAGTATCCTGGCTGAAAGGGTGTTCCGGTATGCTGTGCACCATGTCACAATCTCCACGAACCCTGACCCCGCCAATTTATTAATCCCGCGGGTCGAGGTTCAGAGAAAGAGTTTGACACAATTGGCAGACATCATGAAAGATGCGGGGGCATACTCTCGGGCAGCCAGGGTCAGACCCGGGCTCAACCTGAGAGTCGACTCTGCTACCAACACACCGCGAGACAACCACCCCCCTATGTTTATTATAACAGGAGGTGGGTGCTCCCTTAACCCACTAAGAAACCCCAGAAACACAACTGCGTGTATACACAGGCTATACAATGCAGTTCAAGCGTTTCAGGTTTAAAAGGGTTAACCCAGGCCAACAGGTTATTGAGGGCAAGGCCCGACCTGGGCCTGGTTGACCGGGACCTACACAGGGATGCATAGAGGAGTTGACAGAAGCAGCCTCCCCGACAGCCCCCTGCCATCCCCGGTTTAACAGGGAGGGAGGGGTGAAACAAATGGAGAAGGACCAACCCCCTAACATCGTGCAAACAGGTACAACACAGTATGGACCAATGCATGCCACTGTTAAGGGCAACTCAAGGTGACATGTATATGACACACACATTCATGACATCAACCCCTGTGACGTCCGGCCCAACCTGGCATTTTCCCCCCGGAAAAGCACAGAGTCCCTCGGGGAACCAGAACCTGTCTGTGCCCCGGCGGACAACGGGTTAAACTGATCTGGCCCGGCGCGACCAGGACCAGTCCCGTGCCCTAGTCACGCCGCCGCCCCCAGTCCTAAGAGGGGGGTAGGTATCGTGTCGATCCAAAACATCACAGAGGGCGCCACCAAGACGGTCAGTACGCGAACGCACTGCTCTTGGTGGCCCACCCAAAGGCGTGAACCCCCCCTGCCAATGTTTGATCTACTCTGTCATCTCCCCCCAAAGATGTACGTGAGCCGTCGAGTCTAACCTAGTGCACTGGCGCTCGGTAGAGAAAAAAATCTCCTTCCCAGCCGACCGCATAAAAATCACACAGTTTTTATGATGTTGGGCAACCAAGGCACGCCGGACCCACAAAGCAAAGAACCCGAGAACAGTGACAGCGAATTTCTAACAAGAAAGAGCCTCGCAACGTTTCCCCTTGCTGTCTGGGACGAGCAGCAGGGAGCCGTCTACAAAAGACACAGACACAGGTCCTCACATGACGAGCCTGGGTATAGCAACCGCGTCAATTCTGCTCTTTATGTAAGAGGGGAAGACAGCGATTTTCCCAGAGAGACCTCAACGTGAGTAAACAATTGAAAAAGGTTCATGTAACACATTGGACTAAGACTCTCTGAGGAGGAGGCTCTGAAACTCTGAGGAGGCTCCCTCACTGAGAGGGAGGTTCTGAAACTCAGAGGAGGCTCTGAAACTCCCTGAGGAGGAGGCTCTGACCCAATATACACTACTGGTAGGGAGCAGAGTAAAAGACAATTGTCTCTACTGCATTGCATCACCTATCCTTTACAATGACAGCGGTCTGTAGTACAGGCCCTGTAACTCACGGACATGCCTCTTGGCCAGCAAGAAAAAAGCACCTGTGACGTTTTTCAAATGGCCGGGGGAAACCTGTGTCCCACCTATCCTGATTTGGTGTGGGAGACAGGAGACCACCCTCGACAGGGAGACTGATAGGTAGAAAGGCACAACCTCTCGGCCAATCAGTTTCGTAAGGATATAACTATATCCGGGAGGGGGGAGGTTTATTTTATCCACCCCCTCACCACCTCACCCATGATACGACGCCAAAATAAAGCAGAGCCGTAACACCAGTTGCATGGCGCGCCAGATGAAAGCACATACTTACCTCTAGAGTAAAAGCTTTACATCATGCACGCCAGCCACAGCCGATAACCTCGTTTGTGTAAAAAACTGGCTTTATCCACGGCTCTGGCTTATGTGTGAAAAACTTGCCACCCGTTATTTTTATCATTACCGTTAAGCAAAGAGCAATTTTAAGCTAAATATAGGGACTCAAGGCCCTTGGTCATATGCCACTATGTACAACTCTGTAGGCTAACACCCAGACCAGTTGTGGACTCAATGCTACGTTTACCTAAACGTTACATGAAACACACACACAACTTCTCATCATACAATAAAAAAAAACAGTTCACTTTTACTCATGTAAGAAGAACGCTGTTTTTAAGTAGAGAGAAGGACATAAGCCTTGGCCAAGTGCTAGAACTTACAAGCCTTGCTAAGCTATACAAAATAGCGACCAACACAATTTTCAAAGAAAACTGCACAACACTCCAAGCAAGAAAACGCAACCCCAGCATTTGTAGCTGTGAGTTCACATAGCACACGTCGTATCTCCCAAAATGCAGTGAAGTAACACACGTTTTGTTAAACAAAAACATTGTTATTAACCAAAAACATTCGGGAGGGGGAGGAAGGAAGAGTGGGGCATAGTGTAATGTCCTACCTGACCACCGGACGCAGGATGAATGGCCGCAACAAATGGCTGGTCCCCCATGTTGACGAGGCCTCTCGCTGGCGGGGCCAGAGGCGGCGACAGCTGGAGCCTCGCTCCGGCGCGACACCCACATCCTGCGGCCGGTCATGGTGCAGGCCGACGACATCTTCTGCCAGAGATGACGCAGAGTCAGAGTGCTCAGGGCCCGCTACTTCCTCACAGCTAACGCCAACGGTTTAGCACAAGTTAACAGCTAGCTCCAGGCTGACGGGTAGCATCAAGCTAACGTTTCCAGCCTTAACGCAGCAGCAAGCTAACGGCTTAGCCTAACAGCTAACTGGCTAACAGCTAGCTCTTACCGGCTATCGATAGCCACCAGCTAACGCAGTAGCAAGCTAAAGCGGCTACTACTGAAGCTGTGTAACGTGAGGAATAGCGATACAGGCCAAACACTTCAGACAGCCGACTGTCCCTCCTTCTTTTTATCCAAAAGAAAAAAGGGAAGGCAACACACGTCCCTCTCACAGAGTTACCAGATACCGCGGCATCTGCAGCAAGCTCCGTTGTATGCGGGCTGCAACCTGTTCCACCCCAGGTGAAAATCTGCATAAAATTTATACCTAGGTAAATGGAATATTGCTCCACTTCTACAAGGGCTATTTGCATATTCTTGGTATCTAGGTATATCTATGGACCTCAGTGAATGTATTCTCAGTGTCAGAAATATTGTGTCTATTACTAGGCTTGCTTAAATTGTGATGAAACAAAGGAAAATATAAATTATGATTTTTCTTTTCATATTTGACAGTGAATAACACCATGATAATAATGACCAGACTTAAAAAACTACCACTGAGCTCATTCAGTACCCTCTTGAGATCATGTGTACAAAAGATCTAAGGAAATTAATATAGGGAAGATGATAAAACTGAAGGTTCTGTATATACAGTACTGAATTCTCCAATCCGGACCAATGCAATTTGAAATATTATTATAGAATATAGAATATATGCTTATACATTACCTTATTATAGCCAATTCGCACATTTATATAGTATCTTTCAAATGGCCGAGTTCAATTTGGATATAGTATCACCAGGCGTGCATAATAACAGATACTGATATTTACTGTAATCGACTGTACTTTTTTATTTCCCCCACAGTGTAACCATTTTGAAACTAATTTCAGATCTAATTCTTCCTACATGGTAACAATAGTGAGGAGAAACTGACTGCGTTTCAATATTTGTCAAAAACGTTACCTTTTGTGGCTTATTATCGCGAATCATAACAATTATTGATATGATTCATTCAGAACGCTGAACTTTGAACCACCATAGTATGTGACAGGAAGTGTAGATCGGAGAAATTTCTACAGTACAGAAAAAAACTACAATTCCCATGGTTCAACATTTCCATTTCCGGTTCCGGGTCAGATAGACGATTGCATATCGAAAACTTAAAACGATATAAGGACACTTTTAACCTATTGCTAAACTATTGCCAACCTAACGTTTACATTCTACATGCATTTGTGACATAGTAGTGATGTTAATACTTGAAAACGGTTGATTTTAAAATCACAAATTATTTTCATCATTCATAAAAATATGCCTATATGATCATAATGTCAAAAGGGGTCGGTACCGACCCCGTCGAGTGGAACAGGTTAAGGGAAGGGATTATTAGGTGGCCTTGATGTCAGAGACCTGATTGGGAATTTGGCCAGGAACGTCGGGGAACCCCCTACTCTTTACGATAGGCGTCCTGGGTTCTAACCGAGATTCAGTCAGGACCTCGGTTTAGCGTCTCATCCAAAGGACGGGATTTTGTTTATATATTACTTATGGCTACAACATAAAATACATTATGAACTTTTCCCCCCTGTGGTTGATTAGTACTTTATTTCCGTTTTCTGATAAGACTGGGTGGACGAAGACGCACAAGCTGAGGGAGTGAGAACAGCCAGCCAGGCAGGCAGGCAGGCTGGAGCAGCTGGATTGTCTGACAGGGTTTGAGCAATGACTGATGAAATGAGAAGAGAAAGAGAAACAAAAGAGGAGGGGGCTGTGGAGGGAGCAGAGAACAGGA
This sequence comes from Notolepis coatsorum, assembly GCF_963971535.1. Taxonomy (NCBI): domain Eukaryota; kingdom Metazoa; phylum Chordata; class Actinopteri; order Aulopiformes; family Paralepididae; genus Notolepis; species Notolepis coatsorum. Next base: position 14,765 of record NW_028174338.1, on the reverse strand, counting down.
CAGGAGGAAGAGGGGTAGGAGAAGGAAGGAAGGAAGGAAGCAAGAACACAAGGAATGAAGGAAAGAAGAAAGGAACATCATGTCTTTGAGGTGATGGTGGTGTGTGTGTGTGCGTGTGTGTGCGTGTGTGCGTGTGTGCGTGCGTGTGTGTGTGTGTGTGTGTGTGTGTGTGTGTGTGTGTGTTTCACATTGTGGAGTTTGCTCTCCTGAATCGATAAAGTGGGAACTAGATAGTAGAAGATTTATTTTCTGGGACTGGGAGACCCATATTAATGACCCAAACACTATATTGTGTTGGTTTTCAGAATGTATTAACACTAACAAAAATATACCATTTACAGCTAAGCCTAGTACGGTGCCTTCTCAAACGCTTCCAGCCAATCAGGGAAATTATCAAAGAAAGACCCATATGTCATTGGCCGCTGTGGTTGTCAATCACACTCCTACGAGAGGGCTAGAGCAGAAAACTGTGCAGAACAGCATCAATAAAGTATGAAAACAGTTTATTCTCAGACTCACGGTTTGTGTTAAAATTATGTATTTGTGTGCTCTCTTACAAAGGACCCACAGCAGTGGTAGGTTCAGCCATTGAGGTCAAGAGAGAGGCTATATTCAAAACAAGGGGCGGTGCCCACAAACCAACCAAACCTTTCATCTAAATCCAAGAGTATCTTTCTAGGATTTTGTCATTTAGCTACTTATAAATTGTTTTTATAGCAAGTCAGCAGGAAGGGTACATCTCTGGCAGCTAAGGGTAAGTGGCATTTTTGTCAAATAGTGTATGTAGTAGTCTATAAGTATAGTAGCATAATAGTCAGGGCTTGACGTTAACTTTTTGGCTCACTAGCCACTGTGGCTAGTGGTTTTCCAAAGTCACTAGCCACTCAGCATTTTCACCAGCCAAAAATCCCCACACACACCGATCATAACCCAACAATGGTAATAATGTGAAAATGGGCTCCAGACTCACTTTTTTCACCACCGTGATGAATGAGAGACCTCCTCCAATGTACAGTTTATATGTCAAATGTATATACACTCTTTTCTGGACACTTTTTGTATCACAAACAGTACTGTATTTGCATATCTGGTATGTCATAAATGTATATCTGTCTATCTGTATGTCATGTATGTCATATATGTTATGATGAATTGAAAGTGGGGGACCCTGATGTAAACAAGACGAAAGTATTTCTCTGGTCTGCATCCCCTTAACAATTGTGTGTATTGAGCTGTACTGTACTGTACCCATTTTGCAATCTGTTAATAAAGTTCAAATCAATCAAATCAATCAATCAGAGAGAGAGAGAGAGAAAGAGAGAGAGAGAGAGACAGAGAGAGACAGAGAGAGAGAGACAGAGAGAGAGAGAGAGAGAGAGAGAGAGAGAGAGAGAGAGAGAGAGAGAGAGAGAGAGAGAGAGAGAAAGGGGGGGGAGAGAGCGCACGCGTAGGTTCTAGGTTGAATCAATTGATGAACAATGTCGTTTTCATTATAAGCGGCTTGCAAGTTGCAACGCTGGTTAAGATATGAAAATACTTAAGCATTACATCACGCGCAGGAGTGGTTTGTGAACAATAAACCATGCCTAGGGGTGGTCGTTAGACCCCCCTAGGCATGGTTTATTGTTCACAAATCACGACTGCAAGTGGTGTAATGCTTTTATACAACTGCCACATTCATCCAACCTTATTGCTATACAATAAACACACATTAATCGAAGATTTATTGAAAAAACCATCCGCCAGAAAAAGTAGTTCCCACAACAACAAAAAAGACAATTTGCCTCCATGTGGAAGCAGCTCGGAAGTGCATCCAACCAACTAACACATCCAACTGTGTGTTATTAGAATGATTGAGAGAAGTTGCCTCATGTGGAAGCAGCTCGGAAGTGCATCCAACCAACTAACACATCCAACTGTGTGTTATTGGAATGATTGAGAGAAGTTGCCTCATGTGGAAGCAGCTCGGAAGTGCATCCAACGGATCCAACAAACTAACACATCCAACTGTGTGTTATTGGAATGATTGATTGGACATTTTATTACCAGATGCAGAATGGGTACAATACAGTACGGCTCAATACACACAATTGTTAATGGTATGCAGACCTACTTTCTATAGAACTTCATTCTTAGATGCTTCTATAGAAAGTAGGTAAAACAAATTAAAAAGTTTTCTTTGCCCTATAGGAAAAAAAAAGTTTTCTTCGCCCTATTTTTTTATTTATTTTTTTAAACCTACTTTAGAGGGCCTAAACTTAACCAGTTGGAAACCAGGCGTACAGTAATAAAATTAGCAATCAACCAATCAATCAATTCAATAGACCATGCTCACTTAAAACAGCGCAGCACAGCGCAGCTTCTCTCTCAGTCTGACTCTCCCCCGCCGTTGCAGACAGGAGTGTGTGTGCGTGTGTTTGTGTGTGTGTGTGTGTGTGTGTGTGTGTGTGTGTATGTGAATGTGAATGTGTATGTGTGTGTGTGTGTGTGTGTGTGTGTGTGTGTGTGTGTGTGTGGGGGGGGGGGGGGGGGGGGGGGGGTGCCAGACAGTGTGAGAGTGAGCTCTAGTCTGCAGTCAGGGGGAAGGAAGTAGACATTTAAAAAAAAAATGCAAATAATCAATCAATCAATCCGCGATTTTTCTTTTGTTCTAAAATGACTCATGACCCATCAATTACATCATCCAACATTGTTTAAAGGACTAAGACATTCGCCGTGACAGAATCGCTTTATATTTAGTCGTTATGACGCTATCAACATATCCATTTGTTAAAGATTATTGTCCGCCATCTTGTTTTCTCCGAAGAATCAGCACGGCAGAGTGATGTGATTCGGTTGTGGGCGGGTCCTGGGACCAGGAGCGTGGATTGTGCCCTATACATACGTGTAAATGGACTGTTTCAGCCAATCAGAATCGAGAAATTTGCATGCCGTTGTATAATTGCCAGTACTGACTGTAAGGATGGTTGTAGGCAGCTGTGTTCAACGAGCTGTTGTGTATTGGCGACGGACTCTGTGAAAATAACTTTGAAGAGAGCTGGTTTCAGGTTTCACATGACCAGCCAATCAGAGGCAGATCAGGGCTGGTCTTTGCATAATGAACGTGATATAGCCAATCAAAGGCAGAGATATATTTTTTTGGAATGCAGGGGGAAAAAGACGCTTAACACACACACATAAACACACACACACATACACACAGGCAGACAGACCACTAGCCAATGTGGCGGGTAGAATGACGGAAGTACACGCCCCAGGGGAATTCGACCCGCGTCTGGTGGGTGGGCGGGTGTCAATGTCAAGCCCTGACAATAGTAAGGTACATAATAATAAAAGACAATAAGAAGACAAGTAAGAAGTATTACATTTTTTTATATTGTTTGAAGAACTCCTCGCAAACTTCCCACTATGGTCAGCACATCCGAAATGTTCCACTGTCGACTAAAAACACACATCTCCAAATAATATCTGAAATTAAGAAAAAAAATACTACAACTAATCTTCATATTGTCTTTTACTAGTAGGCCTATGCACTCTGCCAATAAGGAATCTACGTTGCCTATACTACTGCCTACTATGCTAATATGTCTACTATGCACTCAAGACTGTAGGACTCAAGTTCAGTCGCTTTGGATAAAAGCGTCGGCTAAATGTAAATGTAAGTATAGTATCATAGTAGTAAGGTACATAATAGTAAAAGACAGTAAGAAGGTTAGTTTATTTGTATCTTCCTTTCAGATATTGTTTAAAGAAGTGTGTTTTTAGTTGACCGCGGAAGACTGTGGTGGGGAGTTCTTTCCACCATTGTGGAGCGAGGACAGCCTGTGCTCTGCCTAATGGATTTTAAAATGCTGAAAAGGATTGTTGTCCGTGTTGTTGAGATGTAGAACCACTTCCTGCAGAACTTCAACATGAACGCCTCTGATACAAGAGGTAAGATGTGACCGCCGATGCTCTTTCAAGTCAACATTTCAAATGTATAAAAGAACATTAGCAGATTTCTGAATAAATAAAAGTGCAGACATAGAATGAGTATACAAATAGACCAAATAAGAGCAGTGCAATAGACATTGAGACACTGAGGTTACCCTAATTTACAGCGATGACAAGCTTACAAAACAAGACAGTTTATCAGCAATTTCATACATATACTGTAGGCACAATAAATATGAATATACAATAGAAATCGGCTAAGACAGTTACAAGCCGACACACAGTGGTCGGAGATCATACTTTTAAATGCAGCAAAATAAGAAAGAAGCTTCAGTGTCGGAGGGCATTCCAGGTGTTGGAAGCATCAAAGGAAAAATCAGTTTTTCCTAGTTCAGAGCAAACTGGAGGAACCCTAAGGACCAACCAGTCATTTGAACGTGTAGAATAGGTTCCAAGATTCCATTCCAACAGTGTTGTGATGTAAGGGGGAAGTTTACGAATAAGGGATTTAAAAATAAACGAATAGCAGGCGACTCTCTCACACATGCCTTCTTTTTATTTTCTGCATTGCCGTTTCTCTCTCCCCCGCTATTCCATGCTCTCCTTTTTATAAAATAATTTTGGTGGCATTGATTGTGCTTCATGGTGTGTATCATTAGTTGCATTTTTTTTTTAATCTCCAATCCCTATAAATATTTTGTGTGTGTGTTGTTTGTTGATAATTAGACCTCTATCTGACCTTGGTGCTGAAATACATGCCAAAATAGATAGGATGACAGGCATTTCACTGCTCTCTCTCTTTATTTTAGTCGTGCCATACCTTGGCTTTTGCTGAAACAACACCATATGATAACTAATTGTTTTTGGGATAACGGACTGTCGGACCAATGGGCCTTCTTTTTAACTAATTGGGGCAACAGCACTTTGGACCAATATGTTTTGTTTTGGGGATAACATACTGTCGGACCAATATGGGCCTCCTTTTTTATTTAATTTTTTTTTTTATCTTTTTTTCCCCTCCTTTTTCCTCCGATTTTCTCCCATCCCAATGTTAGTCGTTATGCCAATTCCCAATCCCCTTCCTGGTCGCTGCGCACTTACAGTCGGTCTGGGAGAGTGGAGGCTATCACGTGCTTCCTCCGACACACGTCTAGCCAATCAACCGCTTTTTTTCACCTGGCAGTGTGGACTCTCACTGAGAGCGTGTAACGTGTGGAAGGATCACACTACCGCCCTTAGATCCTATCCGCGCTTAGCAGGCGCCCCGACCGAACTGTAGGAGTCGCTGTTTACAACGACCCGGACCCACCCCGCCAGCTTCTCCCACCCTCTAATACTGCCAATTGTATTAGTGTGAACGGCCAGCCAAGCTGGTGACAACCCGGGAGCTGTGAGCTGGATTCGAACGGGCGAATCCAGCGTCTCCGGGGTTGGTGACGAACGCAATCTCCATTACGCCACCTGACCGCCCTATGGGCCTCCTTTTTAACTAATTGGGGCAACAGCACTTTGGACCAATATGTTTTGTTTTTGGGATAACGGACTGTCGGACCAATGGGCCTCCTTTTTAACTAATTGGGGCCACAGCACTTTGGACCAATAGGTTTTGTTTTGGAGCTAACAGACTGTCGGACCAATGGGCTTTCGGTCCAATTGGAAATATCGCAGACTATTGAGCTGTTGGAATAATGGGTCGTCAGACTTATGGGCAGTACCCCATGAGGCAGCAGAGGGCTTGTGACTGTCGGCAGTTCCAAACCCCTTGAATCTAGGTGAGGAAACTGAAAGAGTATCACTCTCCCCTCTTGAGTTACCCTTGAGCAAGGCTCTTAACCCCCTGTGCAGTGGCCAAAAACATGGCTGGATTGGACAGCTCAAAGTGTTTAACTGAAGATTATTCTGAAGAGATTTCTAATGACAGAACTCTATTTAGAATTAAGTGCGGAATGGGGATCTTACGAGACCGGGATGCATCGTCATGCGCACATTTTGCAATATTATACCATATACAGTATGGCTCGGCAGCCCATCTGCAGAGGGGGTGGGGGGGTTTGGACATTTACGGTGGCCAGTTTTGAATTGCAGCCTCCCGTAGGTGCTCTTTAAGAGCGGTTTTGAATGTGGGTAGGGATTCACATTCCTTTACAGCTTTGGGTAGGGCGTTCCACATTGATGTGGCATAATTGCAAAATGTGTTTAGTCCCTTGTTTGAGCCGAATCTGGGTTTGACATGATTTGTTGAGCTTCCTCTGGTGTTTTGGTTGTGGTATTCACTGACCTTTGGGAAGTATTTTGACATGTACATGGGTACCTTAGTCGTATAGTGTATCTTGTAGACCAGGCCCATTGCAAGTTGCTGTACTCTGTCGTTTACTCTAAGCCATCCTAGGTTGTCAAGTTAAAAAATTTGAAGGGATGCAAGAAATTGTCATCCAAGCCTGGCTTCATGTCAATCAAAATAATGCTACCAGCAGTGTACCTGCCTCAGCTGCCTGCAGCCAGTCAGTGCAGTCAGTGTTATAGAGAGTGGGCGCAGTTTCGCTCGTCCGGTTCATTTCTCCAGGAGGGAGACAATTATTATAACACAGAGATGCAAAATAATGATTTTCTTATTATTGTAAACTATTAAAAAAAATATATATATATATATATTTTATTTTTTACTGGTCATATTTTTGGGGAAGCTTGGCCTCCATGAATATTCACCATATTCAGCAGGTGTAGGTGATGGAGGATCAACACTGGTTTCGGTGGTCTTATTGGCCTACCAAAGAAATCCGAAACACATTTTTGCACCATGTTAGTTAAATCAATTAAGTACTTAAGTAGTTAAGTAATGTGGAATGCCCTGCCAACATTCATAAAACTCCTGAACTCCCCTCTCGGATTTAAATCCGCCGTAAAAACATGGCTCAGCAGCAACTCAAATTGGTCTTAATATGGTTTTAATCTCTTTTGTCATAACTTGGCTTTTATCTCTCTTTATCATGAGTTGCTTTTAAGCATTTGCGGATTTTCTTTTAACATTAGTTGACTGTATGAGTTTTCAGGTTAGGTGTTATTGTACTTATTTTAGGGTGTCCTGTCTAGTGTACATGTCCATTCGTGTTTTTGTGCCTTTTATGTTCCATGTTTGGACCACAATGGAAACAAGCCTTGACTTTATTGTCTTTTATCCATTTTTGACTAGCGTGTTGACACTGTTATTTATTTTAAATTTTTTTTTGTATTATTATTATTTAAATGTTTATACGATTGTGTAAAAATAAAGTATTCAAAAGTCAACGCGATAATGACGAATGCCCGCAGGGGTATTATGGGTCATTTAGGAAACAGTCTCAGACAGTGCACTCATGATAATAACAATAGAATAGTAGTTTAAGAATATTTATTTTCAAAAATAGGCTATGTTCTTTTATTCCCCTACCCCAATAACATTATTATTTATAATAATGTGACAGATTTATTTTGCATCAATATCCGTTCGTGCCGTGAGGGGGTGCTGCACCTGGAGGTGGGGGTGCTGCCGCTGCCTCAGCACCCCTACTTCCAAGTTTCAAGTTCAAGTTTCTTTAATAGTTGTCATACAGAAGTACGCTCCAGAGACTGTGCTAGACAAGATAAGTATCAAATAACATAGTATAGCATGTAAATTAGAAGTAGAACATGAGGTCACAGTGTTCAGTATAGACATATGTACAATGTTCGATGCAGAATAGACGTAAGTGAGTTACCATATAATATACAATACTATATAGTGCAAAGCAGAAATGGGATGAGGTACAATTTAGGTACAATTTACAGTAAGGTGTACGAGTTGTAGTGCAATCCTTTATCAATAAATATAAAGTGTGGGGAGCCCCCCTCCAATTGTGCGTTCGGCTGAACGTGTCACTCTTTGTAGTCTGCTTCGGTCTTGTGCAGTGCTATTCCCAAACCAGGAGGTGATGTTGCCAGTCAGGATGCTCTCTATTGTACATGAGTAGAAGTTCTTAAGGATCTTCTGACTGACTTGGAACTTCCTTAGGCGCCTGAGGAAGTAGAGGCGTTGTCGTGCCTTCTTCACAACACTGTCAATGTGTGTGGTCCATGTCAAGTCCTCGGATATGTAGGCTCCGAGGTACTTAAAGCTGTTCACTCTCTCAACCGGTGTCGCGTCGATGCTGAGGGGGCTGTAGTCCTTGACCCCCGACCTCCTGAAGTCCACAATCATCTCCTTTGTTTTGCTGACGTTCAGGGAGAGGCTGTTTTCCTGGCACCATCCCGCCAGGACCTTGACCTCTTCCAGGTAGGCCCTCTCGTCGTTTGCAGAGATCAGGCCCACCACCACTGTGTCGTCAGCAAATTTGATGATTGTGTTGCTACTCCGCTGAGCCACACAGTTGTGTGTGTACAGGAAGTAGAGGAGGGGACTCAGAACACAGCCCTGGGGGGCCCCTATGTTGAGGGTGATGGATGAGGAGGTGCAGTTGCCTGCTCTCACCACCTGGGGTCTGCCCGTCAGGAAGTCCAAGACCCACTGGCAGAGGTCATAGTTCAAGCCCAGTTCCCATACTATAGCACCACTAGAGAAAGATAGAAAGTCAACTATCCATGGATAGTTAAACCTTACCGAATAAATGCTAACCCCCCATTGCACAAAGGCAGTGTATTACCTCTCTCTGAATACTGAAATCTTTATATTCATGAGACAGGAATCATACTAATTATATTGTGTCAAAACAACTTGTAGTGATGACTAAACGATTGTGGAGGAATCCCTTTGTTTGTACTAACAACAGTTTGAATCCCACACCTAGAGAGACATTGGGCCTCATTCATGAAGCAATATAAGAACAGATTTCGTTCAGCATTTCCTCTTATTTTGTTCTTACCTGGGATTCAGCAATGTTTTCTTATTGTTGCTTTTCTCTCAGGCAAGACCAAATTCTAAGAGTGGTCGAGAGCACTCTTACCCTGATAAGAAACTCTTACCCAGATGAGAAACATTAAAAAAAGCCTACCATTCCTAATAATAATAATACATCAGATTTATATAGCGCTTTTCCTAATGCTCAAAGACACTTTACAAAACAAACAATACAATACAGTTTTAGTAGATACAATAAAAATATATATATATAAAAAGGTGAGAGAGGAAGGAGTTCATGGGTTGAAAGCAAACCATTGGTCAATTGCCCCCAAATACCCCCAAATACGACTTTATAAACCCAGAACTTTTCAATAATAATAATAATTATTATAACTTATTGTGTGCGTTCTTCTTCTGAAATGGATTATATATTGCTGTTAGAACAGTTAGATGCTGGCTGCCCAGGCGTACGCATAGAACGCATATTTACAACATCTCCTCTCCTCTCCTCTCTTCTCTTCTCTGCTCCTACAATTTCTGAGCGAATTCGGGGTTTTAGCCACAGGGACCTTTCAGAGAGAGATGACAGGGGACAGATCCAGTATTTCCCAACCTACTGCGCGATTGGTTCTTGACAAGCACGCAGTCGTTCAGTATTGACAAAGCCTACTTTGATGGAACGATTTATTTCGCACTATACAGTATGCGGTATACGTATAAGTACAAGTATAAGTCTTTATTTGTCATCAGATTAACACACACACACATACGATCAGTGATGAATGAATGAATGAGTGAAAACTTTATTTAACAGATTGCAGAATGGGTACAATACAGTACGGCTCAATACACACAATTGTTAAGGGGATGCAGACCAGAGAAAGACGTTTGTCTTGTTTACATCAGGGTCCCCCATTTTCAATTCATAATGACATTTATGACATACACAACATACATGACATTTATGGCATAGGGACATACATGACATACAGGTATATAGTACTGTTACATTTGTGACATATACGATATGCAAATATACAGTACTGTTACCCATAGATCCTGACAGAGTATATACATATGATGGGGAGGGGACTGTACATTAGGAGGGGGTGGGTGGGTGGGAGAGAAATATACATACGGTGGGGAGAGAATATACGGTGGGGAGGAGACTGTACATTAGGAGGGGGTGGGTGGGTGGGAGAGAAATATACATACGGTGGGGAGAGAATATATACATGCGGTGGGGAGGAGACTGTCTATTAGGAGGGGGTGGGGGTGGGGGGGTTTGGACATTTACGGTGGCCAGTTTAGAATTGCAGCCTCCCGTAGGTGCTCTTTAAGAGCGGTTTTGAATGTGGGTAGGGATTCACATTCCTTTACAGCTTTGGGTAGGGCGTTCCACATTGATGTGGCATAATTGCAAAACGTGTTTAGTCCCTTGTTTGGAGTGGTCGAGAGCACTCTTATTGATTGATTGATTGAAAACTTTATTAACAGATTGCAGAATGGGTACAATACAGTACAGCTCAATACACACAATTGTTAAGGGGATGCAGACCAGAGAAAGACTTTCGTCTTGTTTCCACCAGGGTCCCCCATTTTCAATTCATCAGGACATATATGACATACATACATGTAACAGTACTATATACCTGTATGTCATGTATGTCCCTATGCCATAAATGTCATGTATGTTGTGTATGTCATAAATGTCATTATGAATTGAAAATGGGGGACCCTGATGTAAACAAGACAAACGTCTTTCTCTGGTCTGCATCCCCTTAACAATTGTGTGTATTGAGCCGTACTGTATTGTACCCATTCTGCAATCTGTTAAATAAAGTTTTCACTCATTCATTCATTCATCACTGATCGTATGTGTGTGTGTGTTAATCTGATGACAAATAAAGACTTATACTTGTACTTATACGTATACCGCATACTGTATAGTGCGAAATAAATCGTTCCATCAAAGTAGGCTTTGTCAATACTGAACGACTGCGTGCTTGTCAAGAACCAATCGCGCAGTAGGTTGGGAAATACTGGATCTGTCCCCTGTCATCTCTCTCTGAAAGGTCCCTGTGGCTAAAACCCCGAATTCGCTCAGAAATTGTAGGAGCAGAGAAGAGAAGAGAGGAGAGGAGAGGAGATGTTGTAAATATGCGTTCTATGCGTACGCCTGGGCAGCCAGCATCTAACTGTTCTAACAGCAATATATAATCCATTTCAGAAGAAGAACGCACACAATAAGTTATAATAATTATTATTATTATTATTGAAAAGTTCTGGGTTTATAAAGTCGTATTTGGGGGTATTTGGGGGCAATTGACCAATGGTTTGCTTTCAACCCATGAACTCCTTCCTCTCTCACCTTTTTATATATATATATTTTTATTGTATTGACATACATGTATATGACATACATGACATACATGACATACAGATAGTCAGTACTGCTACATCTATACATTTATGACATACCAGATTTGCAAATACAGTACTGTTTGTGATACAGAAGGAGTCAAGAAAAGGGAGTATATACATTTGACGTAGAAACTGTACATTGGAGGAGGTTGGGTGGGGGGGGTTGGGTACACTGGGATATTGACAACCATACTGGGTAATTTACATTGGAGGTGGTTGGGGGGGGGGGGGGGGGGGGCACACTGTATAAACAAGCAAAACTGTACATTGAGGGGGGGGAGACTCTGTACAAACAAACAAAATTGTACATTGGACTATTGACAAAACCATACTAGGTAAATGACTGTACATTGGAGGGGGTTGGGTTAGGATATTTACAGGGGCCAGTGTTGAATTGCAGTCTCCCGTAGGTGTCTCTTGAGAGAGGTTTTGAAAGTGGGTAGTGATCCACATTCCTTTACAGCTTTGGGTAGGGCGTTCCACATTGATGTGGCATAATTGCGAAACGTGTTTAGTCCCTTATTTGAGCCGAATCTGGGTTTAACATGATTTGTGGAGCTCCCTCTGGTGTTGTGATCGTGGTATTCACTGACCTTTGGGAAGTATTTTGCCATGTACATGGGTACCTTGGTCGTGTAGTGTATCTTGTAGACCAGGCCCATTGCAAGTTGCTGTACTCTGTCATCTACTCTAAGCCATCCTAGGTTACCCTGATAAGAAACTCTTACCCAGATGAGAAACATTAAAAAAAGCCTACCATTCCTAATAATAATAATACATCAGATTTATATAGCGCTTTTCCTAATGCTCAAAGACACTTTACAAAACAAACAATACAATACAGTTTTAGTAGATACAATAAAAATATATATATATAAAAAGGTGAGAGAGGAAGGAGTTCATGGGTTGAAAGCAAACCATTGGTCAATTGCCCCCAAATACCCCCAAATACGACTTTATAAACCCAGAACTTTTCAATAATAATAATAATTATTATTATAACTTATTGTGTGCGTTCTTCTTCTGAAATGGATTATATATTGCTGTTAGAACAGTTAGATGCTGGCTGCCCAGGCGTACGCATAGAACGCATATTTACAACATCTCCTCTCCTCTCCTCTCTTCTCTTCTCTGCTCCTACAATTTCTGAGCGAATTCGGGGTTTTAGCCACAGGGACCTTTCAGAGAGAGATGACAGGGGACAGATCCAGTATTTCCCAACCTACTGCGCGATTGGTTCTTGACAAGCACGCAGTCGTTCAGTATTGACAAAGCCTACTTTGATGGAACGATTTATTTCGCACTATACAGTATGCGGTATACGTATAAGTACAAGTATAAGTCTTTATTTGTCATCAGATTAACACACACACACATACGATCAGTGATGAATGAATGAATGAGTGAAAACTTTATTTAACAGATTGCAGAATGGGTACAATACAGTACGGCTCAATACACACAATTGTTAAGGGGATGCAGACCAGAGAAAGACGTTTGTCTTGTTTACATCAGGTCCCCCATTTCAATTCATAATGACATTATGACATACACAACATACATGACATTTATGGCATAGGACATACATGACATACAGGTATATAGTACTGTTACATTTGTGACATATACGATATGCAAATATACAGTACTGTTACCCATAGATCCTGACAGAGTATATACATATGATGGGGAGGGGACTGTACATTAGGAGGGGGTGGGTGGGTGGGAGAGAAATATACATACGGTGGGGAGAGAATATACGGTGGGGAGGAGACTGTACATTAGGAGGGGGTGGGTGGGTGGGAGAGAAATATACAACGGTGGGGAGAGAATATATACATGCGGTGGGGAGGAGACTGTCTATTAGGAGGGGGTGGGGGTGGGGGGGTTGGACATTTACGGTGGCCAGTTTAGAATTGCAGCCTCCGTAGGTGCTCTTTAAGAGCGGTTTTGAATGTGGGTAGGGATTCACATCCTTTACAGCTTTGGTAGGGCGTTCCCATTGATGTGGCATAATTGCAAAACGTGTTTAGTCCTTGTTTGAGCCGAATCTGGGTTTGACATGATTTGTTGAGCTTCCTCTGGTGTTGTGGTTGTGGTATTCACTGACCTTTGGGAAGTATTTTGACATGTACATGGGTACCTTAGTCGTATAGTGTATCTTGTAGACCAGGCCCATTGCAAGTTGCTGTGGGCAGGGGTGAGGTGGGTTCTAGGGGTAAGGTCAAGTAGAAGTCTGACCAGTTTGTTTTGTGATGTTTGTAATCTTGTTTATAGCGCTTTGAGGTGCTTTGGTACCATGAGGTGCAAGCATAGTCATAGTACCCTTGAATGAGTGCTCCTGCCAGAGTCTGCAGGGTATTCTTATTCACCAGAGAGGAGATCCGGTACAAGAATCTAGTTCGTTGGTTGACTTTTTTTATTACCTTGGATGCCATTTTGTCACAGGAAAGATTTGCCTCTAGGATGGAACCTAGGTATGTAATTTCATCTTTCCTTGTGACAATATTGCACTTTTACTTCTTACTGATGACTATTTTTAAAACTGAATAATTTTAAACTATTTTTATTATTAGCTAGATCCAAATGTGAAACACTGAGATTAATTGTATTACTGAATAGATAGCCTATTAGGATGCTAGATCTAATGTGAAACACCGTGATTTACCATACCTTGCTAGGCTCGCTCATGCTGTATTTTTTATGTCCGTTCTATTTTATAATTTTTGACTATTTTAAACTGAATCATCTTAAACAATTTTTATTATTTTGTTACTGAAAACATTAAGCGGAGAGCCTATTGGGATGCTAGATCCTAATGTGAAACACTGTGATTTTGCCATACCTTGCTACCTGTCTATCTTTTTTATACCCGCTTATGCCTGTATTTTTTACTGTTGTGAAGCACTTTGAACTGCAACCTCTGTATGAAAAGTGCTATACAAATTAAGTTATTATTATTATAATATTGTCACCCCACTGTAACTGAGAAGCTGTTGGTCTTGCTGAGTTTGTTATTTGATCCGAAGAGAATGGACTCTGTTTTACCCATGTGTAATGATAGTTTGTTATCAGCGAGCCAGGTGCAGATTCTGCCGAGTTCAGAGCTGAGGGTTTTTCAACCTGTAACTTGCTGTAACTTGTAACCTTGTAACTGTGACCCACAGGAACACACACACACATGCACTAAGTCGTGAGACGTGTGTGTGTGTTTGTGTGTGTGTGTCATTTTGAGATCAGTCGCAAATCGCTTCCTGTTGAATGGATCAGACAGCGATCAGATGCCGAAACTCGGCTGTTTTACACACGCCTTATTCGCCTTATAAGGAGATGGCGGGCGTGTCTGTATGCAAATGTTTTCAACCGCGAACGCGCATTTGAATTTAAGAATGAGTGGGATTCAGCATGCAACAGACCTGGGTAAGAACAGATTTGGACGTTAAGAACAGCTTGATAAATGTGGCAGTGGCTTTTCGTATTGTTCTCTTAACAGACAGGTAAGCATGAATATAAGAAAATTAATAAGAGAGTATTGTTAAATGAGCCCAATGTCCCC
>NW_028174339.1:5000-15829 GCF_963971535.1 Notolepis coatsorum | reverse complement strand
AGGAGAGATAGTATACAGACGCAAGGGTGGGGTGAGACCGGCTGCTGAGAGACACACAGCAAGACCCTGAAACCTTGACCTCCTCCCCTCTGACACATTTAAACACATACACAGCCAGGCACACACACACACACACACACACACACACACACACACACACACACACACACACACACACGCACATCATCTTTCACGTATTTTTATTGAGCTAATAAAATTGTATACACAGTATATTGCAGACACACATCATGAACGCACACACACACACACACATGTGAGTATGCACACAAAGATAGCACACGCACACACTCACATCCCTGCATGCACGCTCGAAGAATATCAACACTTGTTTTTAGTGTGGAGAGGAATTGTGTGACATTTTATGTCATCCATCATCTTACTAAAAACGATAACACCATCGACACACACCATCAACACAATATAGAGTTGAAATTTGGTTTATACAAACTTAGAGAAGATTGCCGGGGTTGAACTTGGGGTTGAACTTGTGTTGTTGACATCGTAATTAATGTGTGTCCACTGTCCAGTAGGGGGTGTAAAGGTACACGTAATCCGTACCGAACCAAACAAGTTTCAGTGTGTACCGTACCGTACCGAACGGCTGTGTAGTGTACCGAACGAATACAACGGTATGTTAACCACTAACGACCGCCCACCGGGGGCTGTTTTTTTCACAATCTAATATAATTATTAATATATATATATATTTTTTTACAAGTCAATTATTCATTTCAATATAGAATATTCGTTGACAGCCCTACAAGTACAATTAGTTACTGCACACTACATCACCCCTGAGTGGAACATGGAAAGCCAAACTTTCCCCCACTGTACCGAAAAGTCGAAAACCCTACCGAACCGTGACTTCAAAACCGAGGTACGTACCGTACCGTGGTTTTTGTGTACCGTTACACCCCTAGTGTCCAGTATAGGCTGTTTCCAGGTTCTATCATGGCCTTGAGTTATATATGGACATGGGACCTCATTTGACTAAAATCTCAATATTCACAGAGGTATTAAGCTTGTTTAGCTGGACAGATTACGAATGTGAAAATATATGCTTATGCCAGTGCTACTGTAGCCCAGGCTCCCCCCTACATTTGTACCATGGTAATGGCATTCTGGATTACTTTTATTACAATTACAGGTAACTCTGATTCTCTGAACAATACAGTACATTGCAGATCTCATGTTGACATTTATGAGGTCCTCCACCTCATAGGTAATAATCTATATACAGAGCATTGAGCATTATCTGACACGCCAGAGAGATTAGGACAGATCGCCAGCATCACTCTCTTAAATTGTGAGTAAGACCCATTGTTACTCCCTCTGCAGTAATGAAATACAGATAGGACGCCTTAGGCACCGCGGTGATGCAGGTCAGAGTTTAGCTGGCCGCTCTTGATTTACAGCTGTAGCAGTTTATTGCTGTTACTGGAATGCATTGTTTTTGACCAGCCAAGCTTGTGATGCTTACAGGTTGGTTTTATTTTTCATTGATACGACCTCTCGCTCTCGCACCGCTGACAGAGTAATCCTTTGGCCGGCGAACGTTGTTTGCGGTTTAACTGGACTACAGGAGTTTGTGGGCCCACTGTGTGAACATAACAACCGTAAGAAGAGACTGTAGTGGGCTTTAATCAGTCATTTCATCAAGAGAGCAGCAGCAGTGTTGCAAGATGTTTTGGAGACAGTGTCCTGTATGGTCTCCTATAGTTGATGAGCTACTGTTATAGTTTCCGTTATGCATCTGATCCACGACTCGAGCAGTGATGACTTCAAGGTTCAGCAGTAATGAAGGCAGGTGCAGAATTGGCTTATAACTGGTTAAATTGGTTAAAAACGGATCCTAATTCAGTTTCTACCCATTTAATTGACTGTCCCCCTTGAATGTATTGATGCTCCATTGTGAATCATATCAATATGGACAACTGAACCTTTTTTGACGTAGACGTGCAACTACCTAACAATGACAACGACTGAACTACCTAACAATGACAACAACAGAACTACCTAACAATGACAACGACTGAACTACCTAACAATGACAACGACTCTGAACTACCTAACAATGACAACAACAGAACTACCTAACAATGACAACGACTGAACTACCTAACAATGACAACGACTGAACTACCTAACAATGACAACGACTGAACTACCTAACAATGACAACGACTGAACTACCTAACAATGACAACAACTGAACTACCTAACAATGACAACAACTGAACTACCTAACAATGACAACAACTGAACTACCTAACAATGACAACGACTGAACTACCTAACAATGACAACAACTGAACTACCTAACAATGACAACAACTGAACTACCTAACAATGACAACGACTGAACTACCTAACAATGACAACAACTGAACTACCTAACAATGACAACAACTGAACTACCTAACAATGACAACGACTGAACTACCTAACAATGACAACAACAGAACTACCTAACAATGACAACGACTGAACTACCTAATAATGACAACGACCTGAACTACCTAACAATGACAACAACAGAACTACCTAACAATGACAACGACTGAACTACCTAACAATGACAACAACTGAACTACCTAACAATGACAACGACTGAACTACCTAACAATGACAACAACTGAACTACCTAACAATGACAACGACTGAACTACCTAACAATGACAACAACTGAACTACCTAACAATGACAACGACTGAACTACCTAACAATGACAACAACTGAACTACCTAACAATGACAACGACTGAACTACCTAACAATGACAACAACTGAACTACCTAACAATGACAACAACTGAACTACCTAACAATGACAACAACTGAACTACCTAACAATGCCAATGACTGAACTACCTAACAATGACCACTGAACTTGTTGAACCAGACATGTAGTCCTTGTGTTCCTCTCTTCAATGCCAGACTCTCTCTCTCTCCCCCTTTCTCTCTCGCAATCTCTCTCTCCCTCCCATCTCTCTCTCTCCCCCCCTCTCTTTCTCTCCCCCTCTCTTTCTCTCTCTTCTCTCTCCCTCACTCTCTCTATCTCCCCCTCTCCCCCTTTGTCTCTCGCTCCCCCCGCCCCCTTCTCTCTCTCTCTCTCTCTCTCTCTCTCTCTCTCTCTCTCTCTCTCTCTCTCTCTCTCTCTCTCTCTCTCTCTCTCTCTCTCTCTCTCTCTCTCTCCCCCTCTTACACACGCACTTTCTCCTTCAGGTTTTTTTCCCACCTCTCCCTCTGTCCCTGTCCCAGCTCCAGGCTCCTCGTCACTCCTCATAATCTCCTGAGCCCAGGTCCTCCGGTGCGTCCAGTGCTAGTGTGCGACAAGGTCTGTGTGTGGTAGCCTGGTACAGCCCTGTCCCATGACTGGGGAATAATCCCCGTTACAACACACTCCCAGCCTGGATTTCTCCCTCACACACACACCCACACACGCACATACACATAATATACCTTTCTGCATATGCACGCACGCACAGACACACACACACATACACACACACACACACACACACACACACAGACACACACACACAGACACACACACACTTCAGCGCACTTGTTACCCGCAAACCACAGCTCTCAGGGTCTAAAGAAGAAAAGTCTTTCGGGCCAAGCAGAGAAACATGTGAAAAATAGAGAGGAATTGTTCTACTCATCCCCCGTTTCAGGTGCTCTCATCTCAAGGACGTCAACATGCTTTGGCTCCGCGCAGGTACTCTGCCCCGCCGTCCTCTTCTTCTCTTGGTTCTCATCTGTTTGTGACACTGCCTGACATGTGGTTTTCTGATCTGTGTGTTGTAAGTGTTTGTTTTTTCCTCCTCTTCCTTCATGTTTCACAGGATCTCCGCTCCTCTCTGTTTCTTTGACCTGTCTCAACATGATGGAGTCATGTCAACAACGGGGAGGGTCCCGATCTCTCAGATTGTCAGTCAAACCGATCTAACATATTCCTTAAGTGCGAGGACATCCTTTTCGAAGACACACAGAGCATGTCCAAATGTTCTGTGTCTGTGCGTTTGTGTGAGAATATATCCAGTAGGCCTGCATCAACAGGAGGCTTCCTCTGTGTAGTATTTTTGTAGCACAATTGACAAGTTTGGCTGCTTGTGTCCATCTGCCAACATTGCCATTACATTGAAATCAATAGAAATAATTAGTTGCCATTCAATTGTACTGAGGTCCAGGCTTCGTACTGAGACAATACATGTTGGTTTGTAGAAGCAGATTAATAGAATTAGCTGAATATCAGGGTTAGTGGTGGACGGGGCCTTAAAGTGCATAGAGACATACATAGACATGGACATGATAATGATGTATGATGACGAGGTATATCAACTCTCATATCAACTATCTGACAACTAGCTTATCTTAAGGTTGATCAAATATCTGCTGTATTTGTTGGAATGTTCAGATAATATGGGTACAGTATTATGTACATTTTAGGATGAATACGTGTGTAAAAGTGTGTGTGTGTGTGTGTGTGTGTGTGTGTGTGTGTGTGTGTGTGTGTGTGTGTGTGTGTGTGTGTGTGTGTGTGTGTGTGTGTGTGTGTGTGTGTGTGTGTGTGTGTGTGTGTGTATGTATGAGTGAGTGAGTGCATTCATCACACCAAAGTGCATTGTGGGTCATATTCACCATTTGATAATCAAATGGACTTTGATCCATCACACAAAGTCACATAGAGTAGGAGTCCGAGTGTGATTAATTATTAACACTCCTTCACACACACACACACACACACACACACACACACACACACACACACACGCACGCACACACGCACACACACACACACACACACACACACACACACACACACACACACACACACACACACACACACACACACATACACACACACATACACACACACACACACACACACACACACACACACACTGCATACCTTGTGTACAGATACAAAACACAGTTTGGAAGCATCATTGATCCGCTACTGTACCTGAATGCGTTCTAGAAAAGTATTTATTGGCTTCATCAAGTGATCGATTTTTCCGCTTCAATATAGCGAAGAATAACATGGTGCTTTATGCAAAAGTCCAGCTAGTGGGAAAGAAAAGCAAAGGATGCTATGAATGATATGAGTCCAACACCATGATTAATGAGCAGTCACACACTACCCCACTGTTAGTGCTCATCCTTAGATTATTACACTGTGGACAACTCAGGCATTGAAATGGTGGAACAACATATATTATACACGCACACATGCAGGCGCACACACACGCACAGACACACACGCACGTGCACACATACACGCACACACACACACACACACACACACACACACACACACACACGCACACAAACACAAACACACACACTGACTGCCCTCTCAGCCCCTAATCTCTCAAAAGGCCAGTCTGTATCGAAGTCGGACTGACAATCATTGCACTGTTCCCCGTAAACCACAGCTGGACACAACAGAACATAGAGCACAGGGATATTTACACACCCCAATCTACAGCCATCAAATTCAACTTAGTGATTTAGTGCTTACAGTTACTTTACATTTCCACCTGTATTGTATGTTTTCACTGAACTATATGTATATGGCACAACAATGACATTATTACCATCCAATAACAGCTTTGTGAGTCATTTTACTGATGTTCCTTTTGTTATTACAGAAGTATTATACGGGTATCTGGACGAGAAGTCATGTCACATGGAGAGGTTGTACCAAAAGTGATGGTGGTTACCGCTCGTTTTTATATTAGAGGTGATGAACTATGAATCACTCAATATGTAAGGCTAGCACATTGGCGGTTATAATACACTCGAACCAGTGGAATATCAGGAATATTGCCACGGCTGTGATGCGCCCGCAGCCAGAAGAGCGTAGCTCGAGTGGCGTAGGCATCACAGAGTGCCAATATTCCTGATATTCCACTGTTTCGAGTGTTGTTATTGTGACAATATTGTCACAAGGAAAGATGAAATTACCTACCTGGGTTCCATCCTAGAGGCTAATCTTTCCTGTGACAAAATGGCATCCAATGTAATAAAAAAAGTCAACCAACGAACTCGATTCTTGTACCGGATCTCCTCTCTGGTAAACAAGAATACCCTGAAGACTCTGGCAGGAGCACTCATTCAAGGGTACTACGACTATGATTGCACCTCATGGTACCAAAGCACCTCAAAGGCGCTAAAAACAAGATTACAAACATCTCAAAACAAACTGGTCAGACTACTGCTTGACCTATAGAACCCACCTCACCCCTGCCCACTTTGACAACCTAGGATGGCTTAGAGTAGACGACAGAGTACAGCAACTTGCAATGGGCCTGGTCTACAAGATACACTACACGACCAAGGTACCCATGTACATGTCAAAATACTTCCCAAAGGTCAGTGAATACCACGATCACAACACCAGAGGGAGCTCCACAAATCATGTTAAACCCAGATTCGGCTCAAACAAGGGACTAAACACGTTTCGCAATTATGCCACATCAATGTGGAACGCCCTACCCAAAGCTGTAAAGGAATGTGAATCACTACCCACTTTCAAAACCACTCTCAAAGAACACCTACGGGAGACTGCAATTCGAAACTGGCCCCTGTAAATGTCCTAACCCAACCCCCTCCAATGTACAGTAAATTACCTAGTATGGTTTTGTCAATATTCCAATGTACAGTTTTGCTTGTACAGTTGTACAGTGTTTCTCCCCCCCCCCCCCCCCCCCCCCCCCAACCCCTCCTACTCAACAGGAGAGCTGATTCCCCTCCAAACCAACGGGGGAAAGAGTGCAAATCATATGGCATATTTTATCATTTTTTCTTATTGTGTTGTCAGTGCTATTTTTTCATAAATGTATATAGTGATATCGGTGACATGGGAGGTACAGAGGCGGGCAGCGTGAATACTTTCCCTAAGCGGGTTGTACTTCCGCATTCGGTTTGCGCGATCTGATTGGCCACTGACGTTTCTGGTCATGTGACATGTGCGCCAATGGTGTGACGCCTAGTTCTGCCACCGGTTAAGCTTAGGCACTCTTTCGAAGTTGGTTAAGGTTAGAGTTTGTCTTAGAGCAGGGCGATAGAACACCAGCCCTGATTCCAAACTCTAACCTTAACCAACTTCGAAAGAGTCGCCTAAGCTTAACCAGTGATAAACTAGGCGTTAGGTCGTTTGCAGGCTGTTAGACCCAGAAATACAGTAGGCGCAGAACTAGGCGTCACACGATTGGCGCACATGTCACATGACCAGAAACGTCAGTGGCCAATCAGATTGCGCAAACCGAATGCGGAAGTACAACCCGCTTAGGGAAAGTATTCACGCAGGCGGGCAGGCTGAGTTCGGTGGGGGGGAATGCCGGGGGGAGGGGCTATCGTTCCGGCGGTTCAACCCGGGGGAGGGGGGGCCTTGCGTGTTGTGGGATCGGTATGGGGGGGTGTGGTTTCCTGGGGCCCTCGGCCGCCGTGGCCCGGGCGGTATGGTCACCGGGCCGTGGGGGCACCGTGCTTGGGGTCGCGGGGGGTCGGGGGACCATTGAGGCGTGGTGCTTAGGCCTTCTGCGGGCCTGGGCTTGGGGTTCTCGTGGGCCGGGGGGCTGGCGGTCAGGGCGGGGGTGGGTGGGGGCTCTGGGTGCTCGGCTCTGCGCATGGTGGACCAGGATATGGGGGTGCTCTGTTTCTCGGGGAGGAGAGCGGGAGGGAGGGGTTTCTCTTGTGGGGGTCAGAGCGGCTGTGCTTTGCCCAGTGGGGTCCTGTATGTTGCGGGGTCGGTGGGCGTGGGGTGGGGCTCTCTGTGGCATGGGAGGTAGCAGGCTTGGCTCGGTGGGGGGGAGTACCACCCCTCGCCCCTCCACTGAGCCTGGCCCGGCTCTGCGCGCATCGGCCTGGGATATGGGGGAGTTCTACGGGCTTAACTCAAGGGGCGGGATGTCGGGCCATCGTTTCCGCGGTTTGGCCCGGGAGAGTGGGGTCTCGTGGGTTGTGGGTTCGTTGTCCGTGGGGTTTAAGTTTAAGTTTATTTGGATCCCCATTAGCCACAGCAGTGCTGGGGCTATTCTTCCTGGGGTCCATAACACATAAAATACAGTTACAGACTTATACACTCACAACATTTACATGTCATACAGACAATTAAAACAACAATAAAAACCCTAATCAAATTCATAATACAATATAACAATATATACGCCTTATGAATTCATAATACAATACAATAATACCTACTCATAATTAATTCATAATACAATACAGCATAATATACTATTTAGCTTTTACATACATTATCTATGTTCATATCAGCCAATTATACAATATTTTAATAATATATCCCTATCAGACACATGGTGGGGTGCTTGGTGACATGGGAGGTAGCGGGCTTGGCTCGGTGGGGGGGAGTACCACCCCTCGCCCCTCCACTGAGCCTGGCCCAATTAAATTCAAGGGACCCGTGTCGCTGAGTGCTCGGTCCCACGTGGGACGGACCTGGGATGTGGGGGAGCCCGGTTTCTAGGGGTGGATGGCGGGAGGGGGGGGGTCCCTCTCATGGGGGTCTGGGAGGCTGAACGCAGCCGAATTCAAGGGGCCCATGTTAATGTACTGTTATGTTATTGATGTCATTGTAGGTATTGTATAAGTGTTGTTTGTCTATAAATGTTAATACAAATTTAAGGATGAAGACCAGAAAAAGACTTTCATCTTGTTTACAAAAGCCGGGTCCTCCATTTTCAATTCATCAAGAATGAACTACTAAGGTTAACTATCGTAATCGATCGTCCCGCTATATTCCTTTATCCGTAATTGATCAGTCTCCCCAGTTAGTAGCTAGATTAATATATTTAGTGGAAGTCTCAACAATAAAATTGGGTCATGTTGACAGTTTCTGTTTGATGAATGGCAGTTGAAACTTTCTACAATTCTAAAGCCAGCGCAGTGGTATATTCATGGTGATTTAACCGTGAGTTCAACTTCATGAATATACTCACGGCTTAGAACGCTCTCGACCAATCATAATGCGTGGTCGGACCTACCTGTTGTATAATGTTTGTTAAAGTACCTTTAACTCAAGTACAGTACTTTTCACTCCACTATATTTATCGTTTAACACCTTCAGGTGCTAGTACACCTTTAGTGAAGGGATTCTGCATACAAGACAAACAATCAACTAATAGAAACAATGTCTTTTTTAACCCATCAGGGCAAGCACAACTGGACCACCAAACCTTTAAGCTTAGAGGCTGATGCGCCAAAAACGAGATCCATCTTTGTACCTGAATATGACAACGTGATGTCGAACAAGTAGTTTTCCTTTTTTAAATTTGTTTTATTCTATTTATTTTTGGGCTTTCTGTATTTTTCACCCATCCCAATTTTAGTCGTTATGTCAATTCCCTTTCCAGTCATTGGGCGCATTGCCCCACTGTCGGCCTGGGGAGGGTGTAGAACTACCGCATGCCTCCTCCGATACATGTGGAGTGGCCAGCCGCTTCTTTTCACCTGACAGCGAGGAGTTTCCCTGGGGGAACGTAACGCGTGCGGAGGTTCACGCTATTTCCCCCAGATCCCCTCCCTGCTGAACAGGCGCCCGACCGACCAGTAGGAGTCACAGTTTACAATGACCAGGACGCGTCTATTCGTTTCCTAACGCATTTATGCTTCCGCGTTCGCGTTTTGCGAATCTGATTGGCCACTGCCGTTTCTGGTGCGATCTGATTGGCCACTGACGTTTCTGGTCATGTGACATGTGCGCCCAATCGCGTGATGCGCCCATTTCCGCCTCGACCAGCAGCAAACTACCTAACGCCTAGTTTATCACTGGTTAAGCTTAGGCGACTCTTTCAAAGTTGGTTATGGTTAGAGTTTGGAATCAGGGCTGGTGTTCTATCGCCCTGCTCTAAGACAAACTCTAACCCTAACCAACTTCGAAAGAGTGCCTAAGCTTAACCGGCGAAAGAACTTGCCGTCACACGATTGGTGCGACCAGAAACATCAGTGGCCAATCAGAGCGCAAAACGCGAACGCGGCAGCATAAATGCGTTAGGAAACGAATAGATGCGACCAGGACACATACCCCACCTGCGAGTGCTTAGTCAACTGTGCTACCCAACCGCACCACAAGTAGTTTTACTTTTGATATTTTATATCAAGAACTTTAATACTTTTTGGAGTTTTGGAAAAAGTTAAGGATTTGGATTCTTAATCCACCATTAGGCTAGCACAAAATGAGTCTACAGACTTAGATCAACTACAGTACATACATAAGAAGTAAGATTTCACTAGATAATGTTCTTTCTACATTCTTCTACATCCTCTCGTATCCGTCCCCTGTGCCCAGCCTTCCACCCTGCTGCACTTTGTTTCCACTCATTTTCTCTCATTCTGCCAGTGGACCAGAAACTTGCATTTCATTATTCCATACTAGCTGTCTTCCCACCCCCACCTCTCCTGCCTCGTCTATCTCCCCTCCCCTCTCCCCCCATCTCTCGATTTTTTCGTTATCAGGCCTGCCAACCTAAATTTACTGCCCATTTGGGTGGGGTGCACATCTGGAGCTCATTTAAGAGAAACCACCCCTCTCCTCGCCCCCGGCTCGGCCACGTAGTAGAACAGCTAGACTGACTCCTCTATCCAGGACCATGGGCATGGTCATATATATATATATATATATACATACATATGGTGTAATTCGCGGGCTTGTTGGTTCCAGGTAACATTAGAGACTTAAAAAAGAACACAGTGTTGCTGGTTGGTTGGTTGGTTGGTTGGTTGGTTGGTTGGTTGGTTGGTTGGTTGGTTGGTTGGTTGGTTGGTTGGTTGGTTG
>NW_028174340.1:0-13000 GCF_963971535.1 Notolepis coatsorum | reverse complement strand
GTTGGTTGAGGTTCATTATAAAAGATACAAACCTGAAAACAAACGCACTTAAATGTTAAATAAAAGGACCACAGTAATGAGGCAGGAGGACCATATTTTTTTAATAATGGCAAAATTGTTATTTAAAAATGTGCTCCTAAAAAATAGTCTTAGCCCCTAAATTTCTCATTTAGGGGCAAGTGTGCCCCTAGTGAAAAAGCTTAGCGTACAGCCCTGTGATGACGTGTGGTGACGTTGAACCTCACTCGCCGGTCGTACTATGTGACTGATTCAGGACATTTGGCGCATGATTCGAGATAATGGGGCAACAAAATGCAATAGTCTCCTATGAACTCACATTGTGTCAACTTAGGCATTTATTGCGTGTTTGTTTGCTATCTGTTCCAGCTTCTTTTTTTGTGATGGAACCAGCTAGAGAGGAGATTTTCCCTGCCTGGGAACATTTTGATCCGATTTCTCATAATAAGGTATGCACATAGTAATAACTAACTGAGCTGATCTCTCTAAGTATTCATATAGTAATAACTAACTGAACTGATCTGTCTCCTAAGTATTCACATAGTAATATTAATAAAAGTGACAACGCAGCGTATCCCTTGTTCTAATTTATGTTACTTTAAAAGGTGATGCGTCTGTTGTGTTCAAAATAACTTGGATACGACAATAACACCTCACCGATGCTGAGGCATTATAGAGCAGTGGTTCTCAACTGATGGGTCGCGTGGCCATTTTGAGTGGGTCGCGGATGTGTGCGTGGAGAAGAAATTGAGGGGGAAAGGGTTTTATTTCGCAGTCTACAGAATTTCTGATATGATACGATACATTTATTTATATTGCGCACCCTCAACCAATAGTTACATCGGCCAGGGGCGCATCCCGGGAAAGAGAAACAAAAAAGACAGAAAAAATACATGCAGGCCAACCAAGCCGATAGAGAACGGACCGACATAATACACCAGTCATACTACAATACAAAACTAGCTCATGGATTGTTTATGGCGAAAAGGTGGGTTTTGAGCATGGCCTTAAAAAGGTCCATAAGAGTGCTTGCAGATTTTGCTGCACTTTTATTTTGAAGCACATACGTTTCCCATGACGCAGTGTGCGTGCAGTAGCAGTTTGCTGCCAGCGTTGAACGTTGTCATGACAGTAACACTAATGTCATCACAACAGTTACCGCCCATTGATTCAAGCATTTGTAAACATGGCGAAACGCAAATACGACACAGACTACATTAAATATGGGTTTTCTTACATTGAGGACAAAAGAGGGACAAAAACCTCAGTATGTTGTGTGCAGTGCAGTGTGTTAGCACATGAAAGCATGAAGCCATCAAAAATGAAACGCCATTTAGAAACAAAACACTTATAATTCTTCATAATACAATGCTGTTCAGTATCCCCTGATCGGGTAATCTCTGCTACAGTTCAATTCAGATTCTTGAAACTTGATGACCAGTTTAAACTTGTTTAAAAGGCATATATGCCTGTAATTCAAGATAAGGCTGCCTTTTTATTTCATACAGTTCAATTTAGATTCTTGAATCATGATGAGCATCACCAGTTTAAACATATGCCTGTAATTCAAGATACATCTGCCTTCTGTAGTTCTCTGTAGCTCACTTGGTAAAGCATGGCACTAACAAGGCTGAGGTTGTGGGTTCGATCCCATGGGACTACATATACTGAAAATCTATGCACTCGTGTACTGTACGTTGCTATGGATAAAAGTGTCTGCTAAGAAGCTTTTATTTTTTTTATTGGGTTTGTAGCCCTAGTTGCACTTGTTTATTTTTGTTTCATGTTTTAACATTGCATGAAGGATTGTGTATTACTGCACATTTTGGTTAAGAAATTTGGGTCGCAACTTAATGATAGTGATGCACGATATATCGGCCGCCGATATAATATCAGCCGATATGGCAGTTTTTTTTTTACACATCGGTATCGGTCCGATATCAAGATAGGGCAGGCAGACAGACAGACAGACAGACAGACAGACAGACAGACAGACAGACAGACAGACAGACAGACAGACAGACAGACAGACAGACAGACAGACAGACAGACAGACAGACAGACAGACAGACAGACAGGCACGCACGCACGCACGCACGCACGCACGCACGCACGCACGCACGCACGCACGCACGCACACAGACACATATATTTAATAAATGTTACATTTATTTGGAAAATTCAAATTAATTGAATAGATACATACATACATTGGCTACTATGCAATTTTTCCCATATGCTTAAACCTTTCCTTGTCATGGTCCTACCATGTCACTGCTCCTGCCTCTCTCTGTTCTCGTCACCACTCTACTGCTCTCATTATCTAGTCACAGGTGGTGTGTCACGAGACAGCTGATCTACGGTCTGGAGGCAGAGTGCTTCTGGGTATATGAACCCGCCCCAAGCGTAGAGAAGCTGTCAGATCGTAAACTCTCGTACCACGTTTCACGTTACTATGCTCTTGTATCTACTCTGTTGCTTAAGTTGTCTCTTGTTCATCGACCCTGACCTAATCTCTATTCTCAGCCACTCTCCTAGCCTGCACGGTGAAGCCTGGAGACACTGACCTGCAGGTGAAGACCTGGAGACACTGACCTGCAGGTGAAGACCTGGAGACACTGACCTGCAGGTGAAGACCTGGAGACACTGACCTGCAGGTGAAGACCTGGAGACACTGACCTGCAGGTGAAGACCTGGAGACACTGACCTGCAGGTGAAGACCTGGAGACACTGACCTGCAGGTGAAGACCTGGAGACACTGACCTGCAGGTGAAGACCTGGAGACACTGACCTGCAGGTGAAGACCTGGAGACACTGACCTGCTGGTTAAGACCTGGAGACACTGACCTGCAGGTGAAGACCTGGAGACACTGACCTGCAGGTGAAGACCTGGAGACACTGACCTGCTGGTTAAGACCTGGAGACACTGACCTGCAGGTGAAGACCTGGAGACACTGACCTGCAGGTGAAGACCTGGAGACACTGACCTGCAGGTGAAGACCTGGAGACACTGACCTGCAGGTGAAGACCTGGAGACACTGACCTGCCGGCAAAGACCTGGAGACACTGACCTGCTGGTTAAGACCTGGAGACACTGGTCTTGCTCACAACCTTGTTCTAATCTCTATTCTCATCCTCTCTCCTAGCCTGCACGGTGAAGCCTGGAGAAACACTGACCTGCCGGCAAAGACCTGGAGACACTGGCCTGGTTCACAAAGTACTGCTCTGACCTACGCCCGGCTGACGACAACTGTTCCTGCTTTTCTCCCCGTCTGTATGGCTTGCATGCCCCTGTGTATATCCTGGACACTAGGAGTATTTCCCCCGTGTATCGACCCATGCCTGGACATTCGACCACCCTATTAAATATACCTGTGACAGAGTGGGTCTGTCACTGACTCCGAGGCAGCACGCACACATACACACAACAAACATTCATCATAATACATTCATATGTATAATCAAACATGCATACATATTCATTAATCTTATCATGCATGCATTCATACATATTACCATACATTCATATATCCATTCATACATATATTTATTTATTGGGTTGTTGTGGGGGTATTGGTGTTGCGGGTTGTCTGGTATGTTAATGTGTATAGGAAACGGCAAATGAATTGATGTGTAGCACCTGTTTAGTTTTGTTAATCAATTATGTGTGGCACCTGTGGAGGGGGAGGAGTCCAGGTGTTCACGAGGGCTGTGTGCCCAAGGAGTTGGGTTCTTGCCCTGCATCAGTTGCAATGTAGGTGACTGAGGGAAGCGCCGTGAGTGTTTGTTAGTCTGTTTGTCTCTGTGTGGGGCTTCACCAGATAACGGTTGCAAAATGGGTAACCAGGGAAGCGCCACACAGTAAGTGTTTTGTCTGTCAAGATGACGTTATTGTGGAACGCATCTGATAGACTGCAGAGGTTTTGTTATTTTGATTATGTCACTATTTTATGAAATGTCACCTGCTGCACCGTGGATGGCCGGCAATAAAGCAACACCAACACCTTTGATTCCGACTACGCCATCATATGTTGTGAGTTTGGAGGGGAAAGAAAAAGGACCCCGTCACAATACCCATATTGGGTTTTGCTCAGTTCTGCCTACCGTGTCTCCTTGCTGCCCATTGGGTTCCAAACACAACCGTGATATTCCTTGCTTTTAACTAATGCTTCTAGTAATCATGGAAGGGAAAGGAAATGGCTCCCGCCTACCTCCGGTCAATGGTCTCTAACTACACACCCTCAAGACCCCTACGCTCTGCATCTTCTGGCCGCCGCAGACCCCTTGAGCTGTACTGTATTGTAGGCTATACCCATTCTGCAATCTGTTAATAAAATGTTCAATCAATCAATCAATCAATCAAAACCCACTCCTATCCGATGGTCCTCAAAAAGAAGCCACCTATTCTCGGTCGTTGCCCCACAATGGTAGAACGAACTTCCCACCACAGTTAGGAGGACAGCCGAAACACGACCAATCTTTCGCCGTCGACTAAAGACACACTTCTTCAATCAATATAAAAAAAAGAGGAATACACTAACCTTCTTATTGTAAATACATGGTAAATGGCTGCATTTATATAGCGATTTCATCCAAAGCGCTTTACAATTTGTTCCTCACATTTGACCCATTCACTCTCACACACCGACGGCGGAGGCGACCATGCAAGGTGCCAACCTGCTCATCAGGAGCAATTAGGGGTTAAGTGTATTGCTCAAGGACCCGGGAGGAGCGGGAATCTAACCGGGAACCTCCAGATTACCAGATGACTGCTCTACCTCCCGAGCTACTGTCGCCGCCCAATATTGTCACGCACTCTTCCTAATAATATACACTCGACACTGTAGCACTCATGTCTGAACACTTTTATGAACATTGTTACTCAGCTGATAGAGTTGCACCCTTCCTGCTGACTTGTCGTACAAAACGTGTAAATCGCTTTGGATAAAAGCGTCAGCTAAATGACAATGTAAAATGGACATTAGTGGAACCTGCCACACACCACCAAAGTGTCTTTTCACATGGCTCTCCGACGCGGGGACACGGGTGAAAGATGGTGAAGACAAACCAGTTTATTGAAGAGAGTGGCAAGAGGTCAAGCTAGGAGCAGATGACAAAGGCTCTCCTCTGTGTGAGGAATGACTGATAACCTGTAGACACTGATCACCTCAATGTGCAACAGGTGTGCAGCCACGCACCTGCTTGAAATTGTCATCTACTCCCTATAACACCAGAGCTGCTCACCATATCGCACTAGATGTTCCCTGAGTTAACTCTTCCTTCGGTCAATCCTCCTTCCAATTTGCTGCTTGCAGCTGTTGGAATGAGATGCAAAAGACTTTGACTATTTGACCTCACTACTTTTAAGGACTCTATCGCAGAGTTGTTTACACACACCTGCAACTATCCCAGCCTTATAACTATAATTTTACTATTCTGCTTCATGTATGCCCCTTTGTAATTGTATTTGGTTGTTTGATGTGTTTTAATTATTTCCATTACCTCTGTGATGTATGTACTATGTACCATCTGTCTCTTTTCTTTTTGTCCCCTTTTGTTCTTAACTGACTTGCCTTTTATTTATTAAAAAATAAATAAAAACCAAAACTGCTCAAACCAGCCATCCCCACGCCACATAGATAGTCCTGACCACCTCCACCGCCGACGCTGTCACTGTCAGAGTCATTATTAACACACGTTATATTGATCTATTATTAAAGAGATTTGCACTACATTCATACCTCATTTGCAGTTTTGTACCTCATCTCATTTCTGCATTGTACCTCACTGTTACTCATTTTACTCTGTATTGTATATTGTATATAAATATATATATTGACTGAACATTCCCTTACTTACTTTTTACTTACTTCTTAATTTAATAACTTTTTTTACTTACTTTTTTTTACTGTATGTAACACTCTCAGGGGCTCATACAGAAACAAGCATTTCATCATAAAGTATTCTGTATTTTGTTGTGACAAATAATAAATTAGCCGCCTCCGCCAGCGACACCTTTGGATGAATCAGAATCGGAAAGGTCTTTATTGCCAAGTAGTTTACACATACAAGGAATTTGTTTTGATCGTTTGGTTCGACATTAACACTTTGGATGCCAGCCACGTGTTTTGTCGTTAGTTCATGCCGACCTATGAATGCCACCAACGCTATATAGCATTTCGCTGCTGTCGGGACAAAACCTCATAACTCCAAAAACCCAACTTTTCAGCAGATGAAGAAAACGAACACAGATTTGAGGGTGAATAGAGTTAGGAGGTTTAGACAGATGATCGGTTTAATGCTTTCCCATTGTTTAAACTTTGTAAAACCCACACACACATATGGAGGATGATCTACGTCTACGGAGTTGATTTATATAATAAAAAAATTTAAAAAAATTGAGTTATGAGGTTTTGTCCCGACAGCAGCGATTTGTTTGTCGTATTTTCTTTTATTTATTATTTTTATTTATTATTTATTATTTATTCATATTTCATTAATCGAGCCTCAGGTTAGTGATGCAGAGTCTCTCTGAGCTCAATTGGGAAGATACCGCCCCCTATCGTCTCTCCCTGTGTAACTGCACCCCATTAGTTTAGACTGATGAAGGGGGGGGGGGGGGGGGGCGGGCCAGTTTCCTCATTTTACTTTTCCGTCAAGGCAACTGAAGAGACCCAAGTGATCGCCGGCCCTCAGAACAGCGTGGATTATGTATTTCCAGCACCCAACGCTGAATCAATAAATGCGATCGATATTTGGAATGGCGATCAGGAATTGGAATAATCTTTTTGGATAACATCTGATCTGAGGGAAGGAATCTATTTTACCAGTCATGGGATAATCAGAGCTTTTTTCACAGATATATCAACGTGTCCCATATGTGTGTGTGTGTGTGTGTGTGTGTGCCGTTGATCAGGAAATGAGAGAATCGATATTTCAGCCCGCTTCTATAGCGTGCACAGTACACATATACTATCGATAATCTAGCATTTATTTGAAAACGATTCATAAATAGGCCGAAAAATTACAACGTTTTTGTGTATGCCAGAATATTCCAGTCAATGCCGTTTATCACAGAATCTTTATATTTTCCTGAAAAACTAGGGCTTTTCAAAATGCTATAAAACGGAAATGAAGCGATTAAAAAACAATCCGCTTCGACAATGTTGACTGCAAACAAGTCATTGATAAGCGACGGGCAGATTAGACACATAGCCATAATTTAAGACAGAGATAATGCGTTCACAACGCTATCATAGAAGTGGGTGCTGGCATTCAGCCAGGTAAGTACGACATCCCCTGGTGGCTTTGAAAGTGTTAACGGACAACAAATAAAGGGGCTTTGTTGGTACTGGAGCGTTTCCTACGTTGAGAATGTTACTGTTTTGTAGGGCTGACCCCTATTAGTCGACTAATCGATCGAAAGGAGCCGTAGTCAACTGCCAACCTCTAGTCAAATGAAAAAAAAAGAAAAAAAAGATATTATTATATTTTTTTATTTACATTTTTTTGTATCATTCTTTCCAAAAGAAAAGAGGCCTAGAAGCGTGGCTAACGCTAATGGCACGCATACCAGAGGCTAACTGCCTACGAAAACAGGCACAGAGGCACTGAAAGAGGATTGCACCCATCTAATGAACACACTAGACTAGACAAATATCAAGATGTATCCATCAGTGGACCAATTGCATGTTTTTGCAGAAAACAAGAAGCTTTCCATCAACTCCTTCAGACATTAAGCAAAAACAAATATTATAATTTTCCTTTGTATTTCTTTTTCATAGTCGACTAATTTTGGCGACTACAAGTCCACTATACAAATCCTTACTCGGGGACAGCCCTACTGTTTTGTAACAGATATGAACTTCAATAGAGATGGGATTCATCTGAATGGAGATGTATATACAGTATATATCATTAGTCCGTGCTCAGCCCTCAGTCATAGGATTAGGCCTAATGGGATTACTAGTGCAAACAGCTTTATTCCTGAATGAATGAATGAATGAAAACTTTATTTAACAGATTGCAGAATGGGTACAATATTACAGTACGGCTCAATACACACAATTGTTAAGGGGATGCAGACCAGAGGAAGGCGTTTGTCTTGTTTACATCAGGGTCCCCCATTTTCAATTCATCGCCTGACAACCTCCTTCACATCCTATCTCTCTGCCATCTGAGTTAAAACCCACCCCAATCCACTTATATAACCCATATACTTATAAAGAAAGAAGGGAAACTTCAACACCAACAATTGGCTGGTCTTTCATGCAGACTCGGATATCATGGTGTTGTTTGATTGATTGATTGATTGAAAACTTTATTAACAGATTGCAGAATGGGTACAATACAGTACAGCTCAATACACACAATTGTTAAGGGGATGCAGACCAGAGAAAGACTTTCCTCTTGTTTACATCAGGATCCCCCATTTTCAATTCATCAGGACATATATGACATACATGACATACAGATAGTCAGTACTGCTACATCTATACATTTATGACATACCAGATTTGCAAATACAGTACTGTTTGTGATACAGAAGGAGTCAGGAAAAGGGAGTATATACATTTGACGTAGAAACTGTACATTGGAGGAGGTTGGGTGGGGGGGGTTGGGTACACTGGGATATTGACAACCATACTGGGTAATCTACATTGGAGGTGGTTGGGGGGGGGGGGGGGGGGGCACACTGTATAAACAAGCAAAACTGTACATTGAGGGGGGGGGGGGGAGACACTGTACAAACAAACAAAATTGTACATTGGACTATTGACAAAACCATACTAGGTAAATGACTGTACATTGGAGGGGGTTGGGTTAGGATATTTACAGGGGCCAGTGTTGAATTGCAGTCTCCCGTAGGTGTCCCTTGAGAGAGGTTTTGAAAGTGGGTAGTGATCCACATTCCTTTACAGCTTTGGGTAGGGCGTTCCACATTGATGTGGCATAATTGCGAAACATGTTTAGTCCCTTATTTGAGCCGAATCTGGGTTTAACATGATTTGTGGAGCTCCCTCTGGTGTTGTGATCGTGGTATTCACTGACCTTTGGGAAGTATTTTGACATGTACATGGGTACCTTGGTCGTGTAGTGTATCTTGTAGACCAGGCCCATTGCAAGTTGCTGTACTCTGTCGTCTACTCTAAGCCATCCTAGGTTGTCAAAGTGGGCAGGGGTGAGGTGGGTTCTAGGAGGTTGGAGGTTGTATGAGGTTGAAAAAAGTCTGATAGTGATTTATCCATAGCCTTGGGCCAGTATAATGTATTTAGATCTGGCTGCATGTTAGCCTATAGCTAACACAATGAATGGAAGCGGACTTGGCCGGTTAGCCTTCGGGAGAGGTGTTAGTTGGACAATGCCTAGGCTAAATGGTCATATCCGCTTCCATTCATTGTATTAAGCTAGGCTAACATGCAGCCAGATAGCTTTCTACTGAACACACAGAGAGAAACTGGTATATATCTTCTGGTCTCTCTCTGGAGAAGACATTAAGCGAATTTCCCAAAATGTTGGCGTGTTATTTTAAAGCAATTTTTTCTCATTTTTCTCGTTTTGCTATAGTTGCCGTTACTGCGGTTAGCTTCCGCAGGGCCAGTGGCGAATCCTTATGGAAGCCAACAGAAGCCATGCCTCCCTAATATTAAAATATGAATTAATATCAAATATGAAATATGAAAAAAAAAAATATATATATATATATATTTTTTTAATATAGTTTACATTCTTTTTCATCTGTGCATCTGTGTTATAATTTTTTTTTTTTTTTTTTTTTAATGTCTCCCTCTTCTCCTTCTCACTCCCTCTAACACACTGTCAGCCTCACTATGCTCACTGCAGCAGGAGAGGAGGCAGATGGTAGGTCTCTTTCTCCAGGCTTCCAGCATTATAGAGTCCAAATCCGATCCTAGCCAATCAGATTCGAGCTGACTGCCACACCCTAAAAGTTTAAAACGGGGCTGAGAGGAAAACACTCAGCATATTTTCCCCTCTGCACTCTGAACATTGTATTAACCCGTAACTGTTCCCACGGGCCGAATATTGCCCCGATCCTCGCGAGATTAAATCCACGGGGACCTCTCGGCGTGGAAATGTCGCGTGATTTTAACAACGCTGTATTAAGTGAGCCTATTATGGGATCCACGCGAGCTTTCTATTGTGGAAACATCTGGGCGTCCCGCAACTTTTACTCATTCACATGTAGCCCCTAAAATGCTTAGAAATAGAAAACAGAAAGCGTGGAATAAACTCGCAGAAACGGAAAAGTGTCCCACGGGCGCGCCGTGATTCCGATCCGCGTGGAAATATTCACGGCCATAGAGGAGACCGTGGGACGAATATGTGTCTCGAATTTGCTCCCACGCGGCGCGCAAAATCGTGCAAGGAAAGATCGGACCAAAAATTAACCAATGCTCCAGCAGTATTAATGACCCTGATGTAAACAAGACAAACGTCTTTCTCTGGTCTGCATCCCCTTATACAATTGTGTGTATTGAGCCGTACTGTATTGTACCCATTCTGCAATCTGTTAAATAAATAAAAAGAAAGTTTGACTGGCCGCCGAGCCATACTGTAGTGTACATGGTGACTGCTTGTCTTAAAAAAAAAAAAAAAAAAAAAAATTAATAAAAATATTTAATAATTTTTTTTTTAATACTTTTTTTTTTGGCTTCCCCTGTTATTTTACCCACGCGACGCCACTGCGCAGGGCAGTAGAGCTCCGTCGAGAAGAGAAGAAATACACATTCCACTAAGTTCAGAACTGTCTTATTGACACATTGTATCTTGTGGACCTTCATAACTTCTACGCCTAATAGACCTCAAGTGTATTTAGGGTCTGAGGTAAAGTGACGTTCCACAGGAGGATTCTATGTTTTGTGGGCTTCAACTGGCAACATTGTGGTCACTTATGGATGGTGAATGGTAAATAGGCAAGACCTTCCTGATACCTTTCATAGTTTCTCTATTTGAATGACCACATCAAACAAGAGGTGGACGCAGGCAAATACTGCGGCATGGTCATGCTGGACCTACAAAAGGCCTTTGACACGGTCAATCACTCCATTCTGATTGACAAGCTAAAAGCAATTGGTTTTGATAGTCTATCAGTGAGCTGGATGCAATCCTACCTTGAGGGGAGGGAACAGATGGTGGAGGTAAACGGTACCCTATCCCCCCCCCTCACAGTGAGCTGTGGTGTTCCACAAGGAAGCATACTAGGACCGCTACTGTTCCTAATTTATGCAAATGACATGTCGTCAGCTTGTGACTGCAACTTGTTCCTGTTTGCGGACGACTCAGCCCTGCTGGTCTCTGACAAGAACAAGTTACAGGTTGAAAAAACCCTCAGCTCGGAACTAGGCAGAATCTGCATATGGCTCGCTGATAACAAACTATCATTACACATGGGCAAAACAGAGTCCATTCTCTTCGGTTCAAATAACAAACTCAGCAAGACAGACGGCTTCTCAGTTACAGTGGGTGACAATATTGTCACAAGGAAAGATGAAATTACCTACCTGGGTTCCATCCTAGAGGCTAATCTCTCCTGTGACAAAATGGCATCCAATGTAATAAAAAAAGTCAACCAACGAACTCGATTCTTGTACCGGATCTCCTCTCTGGTAAACAAGAATACCCTGAAGACTCTGGCAGGAGCACTCATTCAGGGGTACTACGACTATGCTTGCACCTCATGGTACCAAAGCACCTCAAAGGCGCTAAAAACAAAATTACAAACATCTCAAAACAAACTGGTCAGACTACTGCTTGACCTTACTCCTAGAACCCACCTCACCCCTGCCCACTTTGACAACCTAGGATGGCTTAGAGTAGACGACAGAGTACAGCAACTTGCAATGGGCCTGGTCTACAAGATACACTACACGACCAAGGTACCCATGTACATGTCAAAATACTTCCCAAAGGTCAGTGAATACCACGATCACAACACCAGAGGGAGCTCCACAAATCATGTTAAACCCAGATTCGGCTCAAATAAGGGACTAAACACGTTTAGCAATTATGCCACATCAATGTGGAACGCCCTACCCAAAGCTGTAAAGGAATGTGGATCACTACCCACTTTCAAAACCTCTCTCAAGGGACACCTACGGGAGACTGCAATTCAACACTGGCCCCTGTAAATATCCTAACCCAACCCCCTCCAATGTACAGTCATTTACCTAGTATGGTTTTGTCAATAGTCCAATGTACAATTTTGTTTGTTTGTACAGTGTCTCCTCCCCCCCCCCCCTCAATGTACAGTTTTACTTGTTTATACAGTGTGCCCCCCCCCCCCCCAACCACCTCCAATGTAAATTACCCAGTATGGTTGTCAATATCCCAATGTACCCAACCCCCCCCACCCAACCTCCTCCAATGTACAGTTTCTACGTCAAATGTATATACTCCCTTTCTTGACTCCTTCTGTATCACAAACAGTACTGTATTTGCAAATCTGGTATGTCATAAATGTATAGATGTAGCAGTACTGACTATCTGTATGTCATGTATATCATATATGTCCTGATGAATTGAAAATGGGGGACCCTGATGTAAACAAGACGAAAGTCTTTCTCTGGTCTGCATCCCCTTAACAATTGTGTGTATTGAGCTGTACTGTATTGTACCCATTCTGCAATCTGTTAATAAAGTTTTCAATCAATCAATTCTATATCTTTTCATCAGAATTTCACTCATATCCAACAAACCATAGTAATAAACTCCACTTACCTTTCTGTCGGACATCTAGCCATCAATTCAACATTAGCTTTCGACGTCCTAAACTCTGGAACACTCTAAATTCATCATTGAGGTCAACAACCTCCTTATCCATATTTAAAAAAACAATTTAAATCTAATTGAATTTCATCATAAATCACCATCACATTAAGTTACTCCTGTGCATCAGTGTACATCTACTGTTAGTATGACTGCTTGTTTTCTTTTCCTCATTATATACCGTTAATATGATATT
>NW_028174341.1:30000-35359 GCF_963971535.1 Notolepis coatsorum | reverse complement strand
AAT
This sequence comes from Notolepis coatsorum, assembly GCF_963971535.1. Lineage (NCBI taxonomy): Eukaryota > Metazoa > Chordata > Actinopteri > Aulopiformes > Paralepididae > Notolepis > Notolepis coatsorum. Next base: position 35,356 of record NW_028174341.1, on the reverse strand, counting down.
CAGCTCACTGCATTCACTTTCAACGCAGAGATGGGCTCCAATCAGCTCACTGCATTCACTTTCAACGCAGAGATGGCTCCAATCAGCTCACTGCATTCACTTTCAACGCAGAGAACAATACCTGGGCTCCAATCAGCTCACTGCATTCACTTTCAACGCAGAGAACAATACCTGGGCTCCAATCGGCTCACTGCATTCACTTTCAACGCAGAGATGGGCTCCAATCGGCTCACTGCATTCACTTTCAACACACATAAAACAATCACCTCATGCTGGCGCGAATCCCCTCCCTCTCTTCTATCTGTCCATTGTTACTACACCTCCTTCTCATCCCTCCCTCCTTGGCCTATATCCAGAAGACAATAGTGAGATACTATCATCCTTTATTGTAACATTAGAGTACATATCAAAATAATAATGTCTAGTAATAATGATGAATGAATCTTGTTTATATTTAACCTCTTCCCTAATTGACCGTCTTCACACAGCGGGCCAGCCGGTCAGTGCTCTCACTGGGTCCCGGTCAGTCTCAGCATCACTAACAGCGGGCCAGACGGTCAGTGCTCTCACTGGGTCCCGGTCAGTCTCAGCATCACTAACAGCGGGCCAGACGGTCAGTGCTCTCACTGGGTCCCGGTCAGTCTCAGCATCACTAACAGCGGGCCAGACGGTCAGAGCGTTCAGCGACGTCACCGGGTCAACAGATGAATATCTGTTATCACTGGCACAGCTCACTAAACATCATAACACCGTCTGGTGCAGTTATGGTCGTGATATTATAATGAGTCAACATCATACAACAACAACACCACAACTATCGAATCACTAATTCTCTCTGGCTGACACACGTTCAGAGGTCACTCAGTGCAGTTACGTTAGGGTTTCGTGCCCGCCGGGCGTGTCATAGCCAGCGGTGTTTAAAAGTTAGCACGAATGCTAACTAGCTAGCATTCATACAGAATTAGCTGTTTGCTCTGGAAGACTATTCCATGTGACGTTGAAGCAGGTCAGGCAGGGGGTTAGGATTAGGACAGTTAGTAAGCTATATAGAAACATCTGCAGAGATGATAAATATGAAAAGAGAAAGATAAATATTCAGAATGTATAAGCCTTAAGTTGTGTGTTTAGTACACTAACACAGCCCCATGGTGATAAACAACACCACACGGAATAGCAGCTACCTCCCTGTGTGTGTGTGTGTGTGTGTGTGTGTGTGTGTGTGTGTGTGTGTGTGTGTGTGTGTGTGTGTGTGTGTGTGTGTGTGTGTGTGTGTGTGTGTGTGTGTGTGTGTGTGTGTGTGTGTGTGTGTGTGTGTGTGTGTGTGTGTGTGTGTGTGTGTGTGTGTGTGTGTGCATGTGTGCGTGCGCATGTTTGAACATGTGTGTACGTTATCATGCAATTGCCTAACCTCTTGTGTGTGTGTGTGTGTGTGTGTGTGTGTGTGTGTGTGTGTGTGTGTGTGTGTGTGTGTGTGTGTGTGTGTGTGTGTGTGTGTGTGTGTGTGTGTGTGTGTGTGTGTGTGTGTGTGTGTGTGTGTGTGTGTGTGTGTGTGTGTGTGTGTGTGTGTGTGTGTGTTGTGTGCAGGACGGTCTGACTCCTCTCCACTGTGCCGCGCGGAGCGGCCATGACCCGGCTGTAGAGCTGCTGCTGGAGAGAGGAGCTCCCCTGCTGGCCAGGACCAAGGTACTGCACCACACAGGAAGACACACATTATATATTTCACTAATAACATTTAAAATCGTTGGTATACAAATGTAATGCTGAAAATATACACTTTGACTGCTGATTTGACAGGTTTAGCGTCTTTACTGTTGGCTACATTTGGAGAAAAAAAACACAACATTAATTCATAGCCTTGTTAGATTCTGATCAATCTGGCCAGTATCACGTCTTCTTGTGTTATCCTCTCTCCATCCATTCCTCTGCGTTGTGTAATTTTAATGGTCCTGACGTCTCCTATACTGGCTGATAAAATCCTTATCTCTCCCCGTTAGTGTGATCCGCAAACCATAATAATTCTCCACCTTCGTAAGAATTCGACACTTCGACAACATACTACCTTACAAGGAAAAGCGTTGTTTATTGATATAAACAGAAGCCTCAGCTCAGATGTTAACAGATTGTATTGTCCTTGAAAAGTCCATTCTAATGATCTTTCATGTGTTCAGTCCAATGGTGGTCAGGCCTGGTCTTTAGCCTAAACCTTCCTCGCGTTAGCCGAAGCTAATGATGATGTGTCATTCTTCCTCCCCCCCCCCCCTCTCTGTGATGAGAGGAGAGAGTATCTTGGTCTCTTCCCTCCTGTGGGATTCGTTTCTTTGGTCTGCCTCACACCCGGAAACACTGTTCGACTTATAGATCTTCGTCATAGCAACGATAGCCCCGCCCCTCTTCTGGTTGTCATGCGACTCGCTGTCATGACAACCGCGTTTAACCTTTACACACATCAAAACGCAGTTTCTACTGTTTCATTAAGGATGTCACCCCTCTCCCTCGCTCTGCCGCTATCAGCTTGTTCCAGATCGGAATGTCAACATTCGGCCCTGCTAAACATTCTGCTGGCTACTGCCTCTGAACCGCTTCTTCTATCACCGTCTTCTAAGCCAAGCACATTTCGACCTCTCTGACCTGGCACCTTTAGATGCTACCATCTCCCCCCAATCTATACATCATATACATTGAATAAACCCTGTTTTCTCTCAGCCTGTAGACATGGTGACATGGCGTGATGTCATTTGCGGTCCACAAACATAATCAAATCAGCTGTATATGAGGCGGCTGGATGGTGTAGCGGAGATTGCGCTCGTCACCAATGCAAGAGACTCCGGTATCGGGGAGCTCCAGTAGCTCACCACGTACCGCGAGTGCTATTTCAGCGCCGTGGACAACCGTGCTCGTCACGGATCTGGGGCTGAGCGCGTTCGAATCCCGGACGGCAGCCGTGCCTTTCCCAGAGTGTCTTCCCCCCCATCTGAACCCTTTCAGCCTGCTTCTGTCGGTCGAACTTGACCAAGTATGAATGCGATGAAAAAGCGATAAACGCTAAAAGAACCAGCTGACTGGTCAAAGTTAAAAAAAAAAAAAAAAAAAGAGACTCCGGTATCGAATCCCAGTCTCAGCATTGCCTTCGGCTTGGACCGGCCGTCGTACTGGCTCATTTGGCAGAGTCAGCGGGTGGAAGTCGATGGGTGGGGATTGGACGTTGTGGACAGCGACCCCTACAGGTCGGTTGGGAGACACCTGCACAGCAGAGGCAGGAAGTGGCGAGGGTAGTGTGAGCCTCCCATGCGTTACACCTCGCCAATGAGAGTCCGCGCTGGCAGGTGAAAAGATGTGACAGGCTGCCTCCTCATGTGCCGGAGGGAACACGTGATGCAAGGCTTCTATCCTCCCTACAACCGACCAGTGGGGGGCATGTGCGAGCAACGTTCAAGACAGGGGAGGGGAGAATTGGATACACAAAATTGGGATGGGAAAAAAATAGAAAAAATAAGGAGAAAAAAGTGGATAAAAAAAATAATCAGCTGTATACTTGGCCTGAAAGTGCTTTAGTTATAAATGAATAAAATACATTAGCGCTACAGTATAGTGATGCCCCTCCGGATGAATGAAGTCAATGCACAGTCCCCATGCCCCAGTGGACAGAGTTCTAATGGCTGCATCTGTACACACATTCATACATTCATACAACGCACACATGCATACATTCAGGGCTTGACATTGACACCTGCGTCATTCTTCCCGCCAACGGGGCGGGTGCCTTTCTTTTATATGAAAAAAAAACATTGTAGTCTACAAAAGGCATCTGGAATAATTAAGTGAATCCAGGTGATACTATATAATACTACAACTCCCACGAGGACTGGGTGCGCACAGTGTGCTCATTCCATTGGCCCATCCACTTCGCCCTACTATCGTGCGCGTCGTGTTGCTTCCGTGTGTGACAGCTGACAGCTGAACGAACGCTGTTAACATTAATAGCTCAACTGGTTAGTGTGACCGACTCATCCATAGTTTACTTTACAGACAGTTAGCTAACGTTACAATGTGGTGGAATATTGTGAAAAGACTGGGTGAACCAAACCATCGACAAACAGAAAAGAGAATGAGACCGATACCGACTATTTGTGGATGTGCGAGTAAGTAAACAAACTAACATGTATTATGTAACGTGTATTATTAAAGGGGAACTATTTTACTATTTCTTTCACTATTTGGGCACTTTTACACAATTCCTGTGAGTCTATGGAACACCTCTGTAATATATATATTTTTTTTATTCATTGTTTTGTATTTCTAATCAAGTCCTCAAAAACAGCATTTTTCTACCTCAAGATTTCGAGCTGTTTTGAGCCTGGGCTCCTAAACCGCACCGTCGTGTTCTCCTGAACATTAACATGCAGCGGTGACTATATGACATCAGATATAGGCACATTTTCAAACGACTCAGTTCAGTGAGGGTGAATATTGTGAGAGGAGATTGGAAGAATGCGCCAATATGAGAATTTTGCGACATAGATCATATTAATATAAGTTCACATAGCTAGGAAACAATGCCAAACACTCAAAAAGGCCATTTATAAGATAGTTCCCCTTTAAACTAATATTACGGTGTTTGTTAGCTAGCTAGCCACATTCATTTAGGCATAAGGGCTCGAGACTAACACCATCCTGGCCACCCTCTCAGTCAAGATAGCGCTGCAAATAATATTATATTATGCTGCACATTATCACTGCGTGGTCTCTGAGTTAGCTCTCAGCACCATGGACAGCTGCCCCAGATGCCTCTTTCTTGGTTAAAAGCTCCTATATAATTGCAGTCTATTTACCATTCAGATCAAACATGGCTTGTTTCCTATAGCCATTCTATTCTACCGTGTTCTATTCTTCTGTGTTCTGTTCTTCCATTGAATTCCATATGTTCTCTCTGACGTCCTCTCTCTCTCTATCTCTCTCGCTCTCTCTCTCTCTCTCTCTCTCTCTCTCTCTCTCTCTCTCTCTCTCTCTCTCTCTCACACACATACACACACTGAATAGAGGACTAGGGACTAGACATCAAAGCAAATATTGGTAACAATATATCACAGTGCTCTACAATTTAATTAATTAAGTTTGTACTTAGTTTTTGTAATTACATACTCATTGTTACACAGTGTACTTACCGCATTACACTTCCTTAACATTAACAATAACCCTAACTATATTCCTAATCCTAACCCTGACTTTATTCCTAGGTATTGAGTCAATTCAATGCAGTAAGTACATTGCAACAATGACTAAGTACAATACTTGTTATACTGTCATTACACAAATGGCTACACAGGAACAGAGAATGTAAAGTGTGACTGTCTGGGTG
>NW_028174341.1:15000-22500 GCF_963971535.1 Notolepis coatsorum | reverse complement strand
AAGACACCACACCCCAGACACCACGCCCCAGACACTACGCCCCAGACACTACGCCCCAGACACCAGACACCACGCCCCAGACACCACGCCCCAGACACTACGCCCCAGACACCAGACACCACGCCCCAGACACTATGCCCCAGACACTACGCCCCAGACACCAGACACCAGACACTACGCCCCAGACACCACGCCCCAGGCACCAGACACCAGACACCAGACACCAGACACCACGCCCCAGACACTACGCCCCAGACACTACGCCCCAGACACCACGCCCCAGACACTACGCCCCAGACACCACGCCCCAGACACCACGCCCCAGGCACCAGACACCAGACACCACGCCCCAGACACTACGCCCCAGACACTACGCCCCAGACACCACGCCCCAGACACTACGCCCCAGACACCACGCCCCAGACACTACGCCCCAGACACCACGCCCCAGACACTACGCCCCAGACACCAGACACCAGACACCACGCCCCAGACACTACGCCCCAGACACCAGACACCAGACACCACGCCCCAGGCACAAGACACCAGGCACCACACCCCAGACACCACGCCCCAGACACCACGCCCCAGACACCACACCCCAGACACTACGCCCCAGACACCACACCCCAGACACTACGCCCCAGACACCACACCCCAGACACCAGACACCACGCCCCACACACCACACCCCAGACACTACGCCCCAGACACCACACCCCAGACACTACGCCCCAGACACCACACCCCAGACACCAGACACCACGCCCCACACACCACACCCCAGACACCAGACACCAGACACCACGCCCAAGACACCACACCCCAGACACCACACCCCAGACACCACACCCCAGACACCACACCCAAGACACCACACCCCAGACACCACACCCAAGACACCACACCCCAGACACCACACCCCAGACACTACGCCCCAGACACCACACCCCAGACACCACGCCCCAGACACCACACCCCAGACACTACGCCCCAGACACCACGCCCCAGACACCAGACACCACGCCCCACACACCGCGCCCCAGACACCACACCCCAGACACTACGCCCCAGACACCACGCCCCAGACACCAGACACCACGCCCCACACACCGCGCCCCAGACACCACACCCCAGACACCGCGCCCCAGACACCACGCCCCAGACACCACACCCCGCCCCAGACACCACACCCCGCCCCAGACACCACACCCAGCCCCAGACACGCTTAGCAGCAACAGCGTTAGTGCTTCACACTCAAGTACCACATTTGTCTTTTATGTTGGAAGTAGCAGTAAATGGATGTTCACAGAGCAGCCCTTCCACCTCCAGTTCATCCCCAGATACCCCTAGTAAAGAAAACTCCTCTCACTGTAGCTATGAACAATGAAAACAGCCTTTGGATGAGACGCTAAACCGAGGTCCTGTCGTTAAAGAACCCAGGACGCCTATCGCAAGGAGTAGGGAGTTCCCTGACGTTCCTGGCCAAATTCCCAATCAGGTCTCTGACATCAAGGCCACCTAATCATCCCTTCCCTTTAATTGGCTGGTATCAATCCCTGTCTCCTGAGCCGTTCAGCCAGTGTGTTGTGTGATGTGTGCCGGGTGCCAGTGTATGGCAGCCATTGAGCCTGTGTAGCCCAAGGTTGGGTGCTACCAGTGGTGGTGAAGGAGGCAATTTCCACCCTACATTGTGGGGAGCGCTTTGAGTGTCTAGAAAAGCGCTATATAAATGTAATGAATTATTATTATTATTATTATTATTATGAAGGTGAAGAGGAGCCCAGAGAGTCACTGAGCAGTGAGTTATGGTGAACGGGTTATATCCCTTGGCAACAGCTGCCTCCTTCCTTTGCTGAGCAACGTGCATTATTATGCAATGATCCACACCCATATTAATTCATTTAATAAGCCTTCTTTTAGATTTTCCAGCCATAATGCATCAGAAACCAATGACAATAACTATAGGTTACAGCAAATCAAGAGAAAACATACCTTCATGTCATGGTTCACAATTGACTGATTATAGCCTAAATGAAATAAAGAATAAAAGGTAGTTCTTGATATTTAATTTTCTCCCCCGCCAGAAATATTATAATCAGAACCGAGATTCTATAAGAACTAGAATCGTTAAGATTCCAAACGACACCGACACTATGAATGGATGAATATGAATAATAAGAAAATAAAACTACTTAAAAGTGACCAAAACAGCCGTAAAGGTTGTTGAATAGTGATCCAAAAGATGACAAACCGTCCTCCATAGTAACCAAAAGAAACATCTTTGCTACCATTTAAAAAGTCACATTTGAAATGTGGTTGAGAGAGCTGGGCGAGACCCTCTACTTAGAGAGGCTTAGACTCAAACATGCAGGAAGGAGAAAGCTGTTTGATAAGGGGACCGGTGTTGGATCTGAGGGGGGATGAAGATGGTATATAAGTTCACAGTATTATTTTTGTAACATTAATGGCTGAATGTATATTCTCTGTTTTGTTTTGGCTTTTTGCCTTTTTCTATTGTTTTGGACTTTCTGATCTCTTCCTCTTTTCCAGCAAGAATTGATCTTATTTAGTTATCCTGTTCATTGTTATGTATAAATCCGCCAAATGATAGAATGTGTGTTGTTTTATGCCGCTGTAAAACTGTCTTTGAAGAAAAAGAAAAAGAAGATTGCTTGTACTGTATGCATCAATATGGAATGTATCCAAAATCCAATGCAATAAAAATACAAAAAAAAGTGACCCAACACCAAAGCCAAAAGTTTGTATAAACACCCTCATCATATCATGACCATGTCTGACCCCCCCCCCCCCCAGGAGGACCAGACCCCCCTGCACATCGCGTCCCGCCTGGGGAAGACGGAGATCGTGCAGCTCCTGCTGCAGCACATGGCCCACCCCGACGCCTCCACCACCAACGGCTACACCCCCCTCCACATCTCCGCCCGGGAGGGGCAGGTGGAGACGGCCTCCGTCCTGCTGGAGGCTGGGGCATCGCACTCGCTGGCCACCAAGGTGGGTGGAGGAGGGAGTCACTGCCGCTGATGGTGGTTCGTAAAGGGACGACACGCTCGATGTGGTTACACTACACACTGTTAAATAAAACTATCCACACATGGGCTCATACACACATATGTATATACCAACGTTTGGAATATTACACATAGTGGTTGAACTCAGATTGTTCTCATAGTGGTTGACCAGTAGGAACTCAGATTGTTCTCATAGTGGTTGACCAGTAGGAACTCAGATTGTTCTCATAGTGGTTGACCAGTAGGAACTCAGATTGTTCTCATAGTGGTTGACCAGTAGGAACTCAGATTGTTCTCATAGTGGTTGACCAGTAGGAACTCAGATTGTTCTCATCGTGGTTGACCAGTAGGAACTCAGATTGTTCTCATCGTGGTTGACCAGTAGGAACTCAGATTGTTCTCATCGTGGTTGACCAGTAGGAACTCAGATTGTTCTCATAGTGGTTGACCAGTAGGAACTCAGATTGTTATCATAGTGGTTGACCAGTAGGAACTCAGATTGTTATCATAGTGGTTGACCAGTAGGAACTCAGATTGTTCTCATAGTGGTTGACCAGTAGGAACTCAGATTGTTATCATAGTGGTTGACCAGTAGGAACTCAGATTGTTCTCATAGTGGTTGACCAGTAGGAACTCAGATTGTTCTCATCGTGGTTGACCTCAACATTCTCTGCATGTTACTTTGTGACCTACAGTAAATGAAACAACCCAACACATGGCTACAAGGTACAACTTCGTAGCTTCTTCTTACGAATCCTTAGTTCAGAGTTAAATATATTCTGTGTCATCATTATTTACAATAAGCTTTGGTTTGTATTGTAATGTCAAATAATGTCAGTTTTACAAACATTTATGTCTGGATAAAATAAGCAAGGGATAATGTATAGCTACGAGGTCATTGTCGCAAAATAATTGACCGACACGGAGTTTAGAATACCGAGGCGCCTCGCCGAGGTGTTCTTTAAACGTAGTGAAGGTCAATTATTTTGCGACAATGACCGAGTATAGCTATACATTATCCCGCTTATTACATGGCTAACTTACTAACAATATACCTAATTCATTTTACACCATCGACAAGACGAGATCAAATGCAGACGCCGTTCTATTCTGTCGCTCCGCGCTGTCATCGCTGGCAGCTTCGCCGGCAGCCGGCAGGTGTATCTGATTGGCTGCACTGATGCAGTGTGTGTCAGTGGGCTTGATTGCTACAGCTGCGCACAGCGGTCATTATTGCTCGGCAGAGGTCCGTTATCGAGTAATAACGGACCTCTGACGAGCGCTATTGACCAATCACAATCAAGCATTTCGGCGAATGTTAAAACGCCATGTAATAATGCTTTATATTTAATAGGAATTTGACCAATTTTACCTGAATGATAGATGAGCTGCTAAAACCTCTGCCTTCCACTGAATACTGCATGAGGTCTGAGCACAGTCACGTTATTTATTATCATCGTCTCAGTCTCCATCATCATCACCATCGTCATCATCATCACCACCATCATCATCATCATCATAATAATCACCATCATCATCATCATCACCACCATCATCATCATCATAATAATCACCATCATCATCATCATCATCACCATCATCATCATCACCACCATCATCATCATCATAATAACCATCATCATCATCATCAGCATCATCATCGTCACCATCATCATCACCATCATCATCATCATCATCATCATCATAACCATTATCATAATCATCATCATCATCATCATCAACATCGTCATTATTATCATCACCACCATCATCATCATCATCATTATCATCATCATCATCACCATCATCATCATAACCATCATCATAATCATCATCATCATCATCGTCAACATCGTCATTATTATCATCACCACCATCATCACCATCATCATCATCATCGTCATCATCATCGTCATCATCATAACCATCATCATAATCATCATCATCATCATCATCGTCAACATCGTCATTATTATCATCACCACCATCATCACCACCATCATCACCACCGTCATCATCATCGTCATCATCATCGTCATCATCATCATCATCATCATCATCATCATCATCATCATCATCATCATCATCAGATACATGTGTACTAACTAGAGGAAGACTAATATGGGAGGATCTCCACTCTGCATTGTCCCTCATGTATTCTTTACCTCTGAGAGACAAAGCACTTTATGATACAGTGAAACATCTACATCGTACCTCACCTCTCTCTCAGTCCCCCCTCTCTGTCTCTTTCTTTCTTTCCATCTCTCTCTCTCTCTCTCTATCTCTCTCTCTCTCTCATCCCCCTGTCCTTGGGAAGAAAGGGTGGGGCTGTGTTGGTAGCAGGGAGTACAATCTGTCCAGGAAGAGGTTGTTGTCACTATTGCCATCATTAACAACGTCAGTCACATCAGTGTGTTGTATGTAGACTACAGTATTACTCTGATGTCATCTTTTATCATCCTGCCCATCCAGTGTAGACCATGTTGTGTCCTTTTCTGTTTCCTTCATCCTCAATATAAACCGTCTCTCTCTCTCTCCCATTACAACACCTGCTTTCCACTCATATACCTATTACATTACATCAGATATAATCCCGCTTCAGGCAAACAAAGGATTTCCTCTCTCTCTCTCTCTCTCTCTCTCTCTCTCTCTCTCTCTCTCTCTCTCTCTCTCTCTCTCTCTCTCTCTCTCTCTCTCTCTCTCTCTCTCCCCCCCCCCCCACGGGCTGGGCTGGGTCATAAACACACTGTTCATGTGATGCTCTTCTACCGGCCGGCCAATCAGAGACGGGCTGAGGAGAGTGCTTTCCAAATGGCTCAAGACCACCACCTGCTGGGTGTAGTGGGGAATGCCGTGGGAGAGGGATTGATTTACACTGCAAATCTATGACCTTTCTGAGTTGACATGTTCTCTCTGTGTTTGTGTGGGTTTCCTCTTGAGACTCCGGGTTCCTCCCACACCATAAAAGACATGCATGCTAGGTTCATACTCCTGTCAAGACACATTCCACATTATTATTATTTTTGTATCTCTTCATCTCTTCATCATCATATATATATATGTATATACTTGCTCCGGGAGGGTCATCAAAGAGAAGCCGCCTATTGTCGGTCCTTGCCCCAAAATGGTGGAACGATCTTCCCACCACAGTTAGGACAGCCGAAACCTGACCAATCATTTGCCATCGACTGAAGACACACTTCTTCAATCAATATCTGAAATAAAATTTAAAAAAAACTAACCTTCTTACTGTCATGCACTCTTCCTAATATACTAACATACACTCAACACTGTAGCACTCAAGTCTGAACACTTTGATGAACATTGTTACTCAGCTGATAGAGTTGTACCCTTCCTACTGTCCTAAGTCGCTTTGGATAAAAGCATTCAGCTAAATGACAAAATGTAAATGTAAAATGTAAATATATATGTGAGATATTGCTTGCAAGCTCTTATTTAATTGTGTTTTACGTCCCGCTCCACAGAAAGGGTTTACTCCTCTACATGTAGCCTCGAAGTACGGAAGCCTGGATGTGGCCAAACTTCTGCTCCAGCGCTGTGCTCCCCCAGATGCTGCTGGGAAGGTACGCATCACAACAACAAAACGCGTAGATTCTAGGACAACAACGTGCATGAAGCACTACAACTGTTCATGAGATGCAAGGGACAAGTACATTGTCTGTATATCTAAAGAGGTCTGTTGGTGTTTTTACATGGCGGCCATGTTTGATGACCAGATAACTGGTAAACCTAGTTCGATTCACACCAGCCATTCCTCCGTTGGATTAACGGTCATTGCTTCCTTTTTGTTTTAGGCAAAAAAAGATAACAATATAATTATTATTATTATTTTTTTTACAACCTTTCTTTTCTTTTAATATGTCCCCCTTTCTTTTATAATAAGGACCCACCCGGTGATCCTCCTAGCTCTTGCCATCTAATATAACTCTAAAACATTTTAACTCGCAGTCTCATCCCCCTTTTAACAGTACTCATAAACCACATGTGTGTAGTGTGTGTGTATGTGTGTGTGTGTGTGTGTGTGTGTGTGTATAAACGGCCATTAATAGTTGCTTGCTGCGCTAACAGCTTTTTAATCCATGTATGCTGACCCTTCCTCCTCACAGAACGGCCTCACCTCGCTCCATGTGGCAGCGCACTATGATAACCAGAAGGTGGCGCTCCTGCTTTTGGACAAAGGGGCGTCGCCCCACACCATGGCCAAGGTAAGAGTCCTAGAACTGGGCCTCGATCTGGCTCCTGTCACAGGCTGTTGGTTCGCCCAGAATGGAGGGAGTTTTCATAATTATGTGTGTCTGTATTTGAAGGAGATTAGATTAACGGCAAGTAGAGTGTGGCAGTGTGTATTGTGTGAAAGCATTACGTGTTAGAGAGAGAGAGATAGAGAGAGAGAGAGAGAGAGAGAGAGAGAGAGAGAGAGAGAGAGAGAGAGAGAGAGAGAGAGAGA
>NW_028174341.1:0-10000 GCF_963971535.1 Notolepis coatsorum | reverse complement strand
TTCGAAAGAGGGCCTAAGCTTAACCGTTCGAAACAAGGCGGACATTAATAATTAATAAAATAATAAAAATTTATAAAATTTTCAATCTATTAATCAATCAAAGCGGGGAACATAGAACCCGGGGAACATAGGACCCGGGGAACATAGAACCCGGGGAACATAGGACCCGGGGAACATAGAACCCGGGGAACATAGGACCCGGGGAACATAGGACCCGGGGAACATAGGGATGATCCCGTCTGGTTTAGCTAGCTAGTGACTGACTGTGCTGTCTGGTTTAGCTAGCTAGTGACTGACTGTGCTGTCTGAATTAGCTAGCGAGTGACTGACTGTGCTGTCTGGTTTAGCTAGCTAGTGACTGACTGTGCTGTCTGGTTTAGCTAGCTAGTGACTGACTGTGCTGTCTGGTTTAGCTAGCTAGTGACTGACTATGCTGTCTGGTTTAGCTAGCTAGTGACTGACTGTGCTGTCTGGTTTAGCTAGCTAGTGACTGACTGTGCTGTCTGAATTAGCTAGCTAGTGACTGACTGTGCTGTCTGGTTTAGCTAGCTAGTGACTGACTGTGCTGTCTGAATTAGCTAGCTAGTGACTGACTGTGCTGTCTGGTTTAGCTAGCTAGTGACTGACTGTGCTGTCTGAATTAGCTAGCTAGTGACTGACTGTGCTGACTGTGCTGTCCACCCACAGTGATCAGGCCCATTGGCGATGACGTTATGTCTGACGACTCAATGGACGTGGAAGGTATTCACTGCCGTGTGTGAGGGCTTGCTGTGCTCAGTGTGCTGTGATTTGCACTAGTGAGGATTGGCGTGACTTGCATGGCGAATGAACTTAAAGGATCATACCGGTCTTATTTGAAGTCTGTGCTAACCCTGCGTTAAAGCCTCAACATTTTTCATAGCAGTCCGTTTTCCTACCTTTCAGTTCAGGAGAACCCATTAGTTCTTACAGTATGGAAAACACAACTTCAACAGACTTGAAAATGTCCAGAGCTTAGATAATCCATCACATTATGGCATCGCTGAACATGGCTGAATGAATGGTTTCTTCTGCACGCATGAAAACAAACAGTGACATCTCTGACTGTGTAGACACCCACCATGAATCATGTGAAGGAGACGGTTAACGTAGACGATCGTCACAGACTTGAAATAACACCAATATGATCCGCTGCTAAGGTATTGCAATAGCCCATTTGGTTACACACTGGAATGCTAACTGTATCATGATATTTGGATTGAAAAAAAACTAAAACAAACATAGAAAGCGCTTGGAATGCAAGATTCCTCCTAAGAACATTATGAATTCTGTTCCTGCTTGGAGCATCGACACACGTCTTTTACATTTGAGCACAGACTCTAGTGTTGTTTTGATTTTATCCCCCCCGATACGAGCGCATTTTCTTTCTTTCTTCTGTTTTTTTGCACATGTAAAACAATAGCTAAGGGAGCGGAACTGCACATGAAATGAAAATTGTGTTATTCCTAAAATCCAGAGAGCAGAGAGGCTAAATAAAACAACAGAACCAGCCCGCCCGCTCGTCAGAAAAGAGTCTTTACCCACAGCGCTGTCACATCAAAGCATTTCTTCTCTAATCCCTGCAGGATAAGGCTATGAAATAGTCTCACTGGAACGGCTGCAGAGGATGTGAGGAGCTTTTAATGCTGCTGAGTTAAACCCCCACCGCAGCTCGGTGTGTGTTGCCTCTGCCTCGTGGTGTTAGTTTAACTCAGCCTTTATTAGTGTTAACATTGTGGGCTGGATCCCTGCAAGAGGCCAACGACAGAGATGCTACCAGTTTGTTCTTTCTGGGATAAGTCTCAGGGTTCTTCTCAGTGAAGCTGTTTACCTGTCTCACATTCACCATCGGTGAAACACTTTCAGAAAGTGAGCATTTACAAAGTGTGAATCAAGTCTCCTGTAGTTTTGGAAGCTGCCATATCTCAAGCCCCACCCTCGTTTATTGATCCTCCAATCACAGTTGCTTCCCTTGGACAAAGGAAAGTTTGTAATTGACTGTGGCCAATGAGGGGTCACGAGAAAGATGACTATATGACTAACTATCCTAACTCGAACTAGTCAAATTGCCTGGGAATTAAATTTCTTGCATGCACCTACTGTATGTTCTACTGTAGTCTTGGAGTTGTCTAATACATTAACTAATCCTGGTAACAAATTATCATTTTCAAACACGATGAAGAGCTGAATGGTTTTCTTCTGTTGTTAAAGCTCCACTCTGTAGTTTTGGGAGAGAAATCTGAAACTCAAGAGGCGTGATAACAATATATAGGATGTGAGGAGCCTATATATATTTTTTTAACATCTGAATAAACAAACTGGGACAAGTGGATCGCTGGAACATTGTTTGAAGCTATACATGAAAAGTTATCATGTATACAATGTTTACAACGGCAAGGCACACAATTTCCTTTACAAACATAATTCACTAGTCAAAGTATCTTCTGGACTTACATTTGGTTCACAGCTTGTTTAGATTTGTTAGTTAGTTTACAATGTTTTGTAAACTAACTGCAAATACAAACACCTCCCCCAAATATGCACAGTGCACCTTTAACTTTTCTTTTCATTTGATTCCATTGTTAACTCTTCCCTCCCCAGGCAGCCAGTATGCTAGTGACAAAAGAACATCACTATCTGACTACAGTATGTATTTCAGTTGTTCTGCTGTGAGCTGTTGAACTAGTGTTCTGCTGGCCTAGCGTAAGCTTCCTACCACACCTGGAGTAAACTAGTGTTCTGCTGGCCTAGCGTTAGCTTCCTACCACACCTGGAGTAAACTAGTGTTCTGCTGGCCTAGCGTTAGCTTCCTACCACACCTGGAGTAAACTAGTGTTCTGCTGGTCTAGCGTAAGCTTCCTACCACACCTGGAGTAAACTAGTGTTCTGCTGGCCTAGCGTTAGCTTTCAACCACACCTGGATTAAACTAGTGTTCTGCTGGCCTAGCGTTAGCTTCCTACCACACCTGGAGTAAACTAGTGGTCTGCTGGTCTAGCGTAAGCTTCCTACCACACCTGGAGTAAACTAGTGTTTTGCTGGCCTAGCATTAGCTTTCAACCACACCTGGATTAAACTAGTGTTCTGCTGGCCTAGCGTTAGCTTTCAACCACACCTGGAGTAAACTAGTGTTCTGCTGGCCTAGCGTTAGCTTCCTACCACACCTGGAGTAAACTAGTGTTCTGCTGGCCTAGCGTTAGCGTTCTACCACACCTGGAGTAAACTAGTGTTCTGCTGGCCTAGCGTTAGCTTTCTACCACACCTGGAGTAAACTAGTGTTCTGCTGGCCTAGCGTAAGCTTCCTACCACACCTGGAGTAAACTAGTGTTCTGCTGGCCTAGCGTAAGCTTCCTACCACACCTGGAGTAAACTAGTGTTCTGCTGGCCTAGCGTAAGCTTCCTACCACACCTGGAGTAAACTAGTGTTCTGCTGGCCTAGTGTTAGCTTCCTACCACACCTGGAGTAAACTAGTGTTCTGCTGGCCTAGCGTAAGCTTCCTACCACACCTGGAGTAAACTAGTGTTCTGCTGGCCTAGCGTTAGCTTTCTACCACACCTGGAGTAAACTAGTGTTCTGCTGGCCTAGCGTAAGCTTCCTACCACACCTGGAGTAAACTAGTGTTCTGCTGGCCTAGCGTAAGCTTCCTACCACACCTGGAGTAAACTAGTGTTCTGCTGGCCTAGCGTAAGCTTCCTACCACACCTGGAGTAAACTAGTGTTCTGCTGGCCTAGCGTAAGCTTCCTACCACACCTGGAGTAAACTAGTGTTCTGCTGGCCTAGCGTAAGCTTCCTACCACACCTGGAGTAAACTAGTGTTCTGCTGGCCTAGCGTAAGCTTCCTACCACACCTGGAGTAAACTAGTGTTCTGCTGGCCTAGCGTAAGCTTCCTACCACACCTGGAGTAAACTAGTGTTCTGCTGGCCTAGCGTTAGCTTTCAACCACACCTGGAGTAAACTAGTGTTCTGCTGGCCTAGCGTAAGCTTTCTACCACACCTGGAGTAAACTAGTGTTCTGCTGGCCTAGCGTAAGCTTTCTACCACACCTGGAGTAAACTAGTGTTCTGCTGGCCTAGCGTTAGCTTCCTACCACACCTGGAGTAAACTAGTGTTCTGCTGGCCTAGCGTAAGCTTTCTACCACACCTGGAGTAAACTAGTGTTATGCTGGTCTAGCGTAAGCTTCCTACCACACATGGAGTAAACACTAACAAGTATTTTGGCTTAGTTTGCCTGCAGCCAGTTGTAATGATGCCACCTGCTGGGCAGTAGTGGTAACTGCTGCAGTAGAGCTTTAGCACAGATAACACAAGGCTGAGAATGCTGATGCAAAGAAGATAGAGGTGTAGAGGTGTGCGTGTGTGTGTGTATGTATGTATGTATGTGTGTGTGTGTGTGTGTGTGTGTGTGTGTGTGTGTGTGTGTGTGTGTGTGTGTGTGTGTGTGTGAGACAGACATTTGTAAAGTAGTATTTGCAAACAATCCTCTCTCTCTCTCTCTCCTCTCTCTCCTCTTTCTCTCTCTCTCTCTCTCTCCTCTTTTTCTCTCTCTCTCCATCTCTCTCCGTCCCCCGTCCCCCCCCAGGTGATGACACCATGACGGGGGATGGAGGGGAGTACCTGAGGGCCGAGGACCTGCGGGAGCTGGGGGACGACTCGCTGCCTGGCCAGTACCTGGACGGCATGAACTACCTCCGCTTCAGCCTGGAGGGGGCACGCACAGACAGGTAAACCAAGCGCACCCGTCCAGGCAATACTGGAGAGTCAAAGTGACTGGATGGGGAAATAGAGGAGGAATAAATGGGGTCACTGTACCATAGCGCTGAAGAAGGCTTATAGCTGAAATGGGTACGTTGTCTCTGCCGTGCTCAACACACGCACCTGAAGGACAGTTCTGTGAGTGCTGGTTATTTCTGTAACTATGGAAGAACCTGTCCGGACCCTGCACCACGTAAGAAACGATTACACACGTTTAACCCCTTCACTACCACACTACAGAAGGTTAACATTTCACTACCACACTACAGAAGGTTAACATTTCACTACCACACTACAGACCCGTTAGTGAAATGGTTAACCTTCTGTAGTGTGGTTGTGAAAGGGTTAACCATATGTTTTGTGACAGTGAAAGGGTTAACCTTCTGTATTGTCGCAGTGAAAGGGTTAACCATTCGGTAGTGTGGTGGTGAAAGGGTTAAGTTGTGGGCGTCCCGGTGACTCATTATGATAGGATGCATCCCATAATATACCGAACATGGTGAGCCGCCAGGACGCCCACAACTTAAACTTCTTTAATAGTTTCTTACCTGGTGCACACAATAATCACAATAATCACATATAATAATAATAATATAATATATATTACTATATTAATATATAATCACAATGTCATGGGTTTGAATCTAGCCTAAGACCTTTGTTGCATGTCATCTGCCTTCTCTTTACCCCTGATTTCCTGTCACTAACTGTCCTATCTTATAAAGCAGAAATGCCCTAAAGATATATACCGTAGATCTTGTATATAAAAAAAAAAAGACACATTCATTTGAGCAGCTGTGATATGTAGCTAGCGTTACACCATTACAGTCTGTGTTGTACAATGCTCTGTGTACTGTACCTGTGTATACTAGGGCTGATCCCTATTAATCGATTAGTCGACTAATCGGTCGAAAGGAGCCGTAGTCGACTGGCCAACCTCTTAGTCGAATATAAAAAAAATTAAAAATAAAAATATGAATTGAATCTAATGAACACACTAGACTAGACAAATATCAAGATGTATCCATCAGTGGACCAATTGCATGCTTTTGCAGAGGACAAGAAGCCTTCAGTCGACTCCTTCAGACATTAAGCACCCCCCACAGCCCAAATGGAATGATAAAATAAAAATAAAAATAATAAAAGAAAATTAAAATAAAAATAAAAAGTTTAAAAATATTATACTTTTTTTTTTTTTTTTTTTTTTTAAGTCGACCAATAGTCGACTAACGGCAAATTTTGGCCAATCCTAGTCGACCATCCAAATCCTTAGTCGGGGACAGCCCTAGTGTATACCCTCGACTACACCACTGATTTACTGAGTTTACACACACACACTGGGCCAAGTCAGAGGAATCTATTGTTCCATGAGGCTTAAGTCCATTCTTACAGTGTGGACCCGGGTAGGACATTAAGGGCTAGATCCACAAAGAATGGATTGCACGGAGCAAGTTGCATCCTTACTTACAATTCATTATGAATTGAAAATGGGGGACCCTGATGTAAACAAGACGAAAGTCTTTCTCTGGTCTGCATCCCCTTAACAATTGTGTGTATTGAGCCGTACTGTATTGTACCCATTCTGTAATCTGTTAATAAAACGTTCATTCAATCAATCAATCTGCACGGTGATTGACTGAATGAAAATTGTATTAACAGATTGCAGAATGGGTACACTACAGTACGGCTCAATACACACAATTGTTAAGGGAATGCAGACCAGAGAAAGACTTTGTCTTGTTTACATCAGGGTCCCCCATTTTCAATTCATAATGAACTGTAAGCAAGGGTGCAACTTGCTCCGTGCAATCCATTCTTTGTGGATCTAGCCCTTTAAGTGTTTTTCCCCATGTGAACTTCAGGGCCAGTCTAATTTCAGGGGCATTTTTGTGAACTTGTCTTGTTCATTTCCTACCCTGGTGCGATATGTGACATTTTCATAGTAACATCCAGCAGTCTCACTGACCTGTCTGTCCTGTCTCCACCAGCTCCACCCCCATACACCATGGATACTACTCCCCCAGACACGAGGGTTTGATGGAGGAGATGATCGCCAGCCACCAGGTACTGCAGCCACAGGACCAACCACCATCCCAGTATATAGACAGACGTGTATGCTTCTTGTATGGTAATCAGCAATCAGTAGCAGTAGTAGTACCAGTACAACTGATCTCTGCAAACGACGAGAGGGCCTACCTGGGAGAGGTAGAGAACCTGGCGATGTGGTGCCGGGAGAACAGCCTCTCCCTGAACATCAGTAAAACAAAAGAGAGTAGCAGTAGTAGTAGTAGTAGTAGTAGTAGTAGTAGTAGTAGTAGTTGTTGTAGTAGTAGTAGTTGTTGTTGTAGTAGTTGTTGTAGCAACAGTAGTAGTAGTAGTAGTAGTAGTAGTAGTAGTAGTAGTAGTAGTAGTAGCAGCAGTAGTAGTAGTAACAGTTGTAGTAGTAGTAGTTGTAGTAGTAGTTGTAGTAGTAGTTGTTGTATTAGTAGTAGTAGTAGTAGTAGTAGTAGTAGCAGTAGTAGTAGTAGTAGTAGTAGTAGTAGTAGTAGTAGTAGTAGTAGTAGTAGTAGTAGTAGTAGTATTAGTACAGTAGTAGTTTTAGTAGTACAGTAGTAGTAGTAGTAGTAGTAGTAGTAGTAGTAGTAGTAGCAGTAGTAGTACAGTAGTAGTAGTAGTAGTAGTAGTAGTAGTAGTAGTAGTAGTAGTAGTAGTAGTAGTAGTAGTAGTAGTAGTAGTAGTAGTAGCAGTAGTAGTAGTAGTAGTAGTAGCAGTAGTAGTAGTAGCAGTAGTAGTAGTAGTAGTAGTAGTAGTAGTAGTAGTAGTAGTAGTAGTAGTAGTAGTAGTAGTAGTAGTAGTACAGTAGTAGTAGTAGTAGTAGTAGTAGTAGTAGTAGTAGTAGTAGTAGTAGTAGTAGTAGTAGTAGTAGTAGTAGTAGTAGTGACAAGTGTGTATTTGGCTAACAGGTGTTATTTTGCTCCAGGTGTCGACTCTTACCAGGGACAATGACAGAGACTCGTACCGCCTGAGCTGGGGCAACGAGAACCTGGACAACGTGGCCCTGTCCTGCAGCCCCGTCCACTCAGGGTAGGTACAGACCATGTCCCCCAGCCCGTCCACTCAGGGTAGGTACAGACCATGTCCCCCAGCCCGTCCACTCAGGGTAGTAGGTACAGATCATGTCCCCCAGCCCGTCCACTCAGGGTAGGTACAGACCATGTCCCCCAGCCCGTCCACTCAGAGTAGGTACTAGGTACAGACCATGTCCCCCAGCCCGTCCACTCAGGGTAGTAGGTACAGACCATGTCCCCCAGCCCGTCCACTCAGGGTAGTAGGTACAGACCATGTCCCCCAGCCCGTCCACTCAGGGTTGTAGGTACAGACCATGTCCCCCAGCCCGTCCACTCAGGGTAGTAGGTACAGACCATGTCCCCCAGCCCGTCCACTCAGGGTAGTAGGTACAGACCATGTCTCCCAGCCCGTCCACTCAGGGTAGGTACAGACCATGTCCCCCAGCCCGTCCACTCAGGGTAGTAGGTACAAACCATGTCCCCCAGCCCGTCAACTCAGGGTAGTAGGTACAGACCATGTCCCCCAGCCCGTCCACTCAGGGTAGTAGGTACAGACGCTCGACTGGCACCCGTTGGCACAACATGGCAGGGAACATATAACCCCTGAGTCGGGGGTTTTCAAACGTGGATCCCCAGCAGGTCACGGGGCGCAGGATGAGGGTAAAAGCTGAGGAGCCTAAGATTCTTCACCAAGTGAAAGGCATTTTTGGAACAGAATATAAGTAATGCTATATTATTTTCACTAACCATTTTGAGCCACATTACGTAAATGTTTGCCCTTGTTCTGTTCCCCCTGCTGGGGACTCGAACAGCACTGCCATAAATAACAGATTGGCCGATTCAGTTTAAAAGGCTCTTTTTTTTTTTTTTAATGTATTTACCTGTTATGGTATTCATATATATTTGTGTTTTCATAATTTTTTATTTATTGTTGTCCAAGTTTTTATTTTGATCTTGTAGTTTGTTGAAGCACCATTCAATTGGAACAGTGCTGAATAAATAAAGGTTCGCTTATTTACCTACCTATGAATATGAATCCTGATCCTGAATATGAAGTGTAGCCAAAAGAAGGACATTTGGGGGTTCATTTACATACGTTTACATTTGCACATATGCACAAGCACATGCACTCAAGCACGCACACACACACACACACACACACACACACACACACACACACACACACACACACACACACACACACACACACACACACACACACACACACACACACACTAATACACACACACAAACACACACACACAAACACACACACACACTAATACACACACACACACACACACATACAGTTATGTTCATGAATATGCATAGGTACCAAAATGAATGCTGTGTTATCAGGACCCACCGCATCACCTAAGTGAATCATACTTAATCTTACTAATCAATTAATTGGTTAATTAACCTCCATTTAACCCATCATTCCTCAATGACTCCCTACTTCGCTAACAGCTAATGTGCTCTCCCTCGTTAGCCAGTGGTTAAGTGGTCCATGCAGATGCTCCCTGGAATTGGCTAAGTGCTCAAATGCCACAAGAGGCGTATCGTTGTTCTGTAACAGATCCAGGACCTGTTGTAATCCTCCACTAATCCTCCTCCTTTTTAAGCAGCTTTGAACAATAAAACTATTAGACATCGGGATGGAATTACTCATAATTAGCTTATTTGTTTCACATGAGTCTCTTTATTGTGATCAAAATTATATTTCACTACCACACTACAAAAGGGTTAACCCTTTCACTGCGACACCACAGAGGGTTAACCCTTTCACTACCACACTACAGAATGTTAACCTTTTCACTGCCACACAACAAAATGGTTAACCCTTTCACTGTGACACGACATAGGGTTAACTCTTTCACTACCACACTACATACGGTTAACCCTTTCACTACCACGCTACAAAAGGTTAACATGTCACTGCCACACCACAAAGGGTTAACTAGGCTGCCTACCACGCTATTGGTAAGAGTTAATCTCTTTATTAACTATAATACCAGTTCCTAATTGTATGCCCCTGACTGCCAGTGTGTTCTGGGTCTTATCTAGGATCAGATAGTGGGGCTTGTTGCTGTTGCGACATGTTCTTTCTTCTTGAATGATGTGTGGAGATCACCTCTGCTTGTTCTCCAGTTGCTCTTAT
>NW_028174342.1:0-17220 GCF_963971535.1 Notolepis coatsorum | reverse complement strand
CCTGCACCCCATCCTGTACTTAGGAGAGAGAGAGAGAGCAGCTAGGCCGGAATAGAGTGAGAGAAACCTAGGGTTACATAAGACGGGAAGCCTGCAGGCTTGGAGGTGCATGACATCATGTGCAGTGGAAGCCAGGGAATTTGTGAGCAGATGATAACAAGATCAAGGATGAGGAGAAAGAGGGACACATTTTTAATTATGGCTTTTTATGGAGCAATGACACGGAATGGAAACAGATGTTTGTCGTTCATGTTTGTGTTCCCCGAGTAACTCCCACCAGCGCAGAATCTTGAAGAATGTCGATCTAGAGTGACGTAAAAGTTGCCTGAATTCCTATATGACTGTTTAGACTGAGATTGCATTGCAACAAATCTGACCTGTGTCACATCAGAATTGGCCCAAATCAGAATTGAAAAGATCAGATTCCATGTGACTTGTGCTGTTCATACAAATCACCAAAGTAATCCACATTATGAGCAAAATTGTATCTGAATTAACTTTTGCCTGCTGCCTCAATGTGAGCCTATGACAACTCAAAATGGCCACTATGAAAGAGGCCTATTGAGGAGGTGGATCCACATTCATGCCAACGGTTCTCTGTCCCGCTCTGTCATTTGGTCATGGTTGGTCATTCAAATATTTATTTTTGGTTGTAATCACACCTCATACACAGTTCCATACGTTATTTTACATAATAATAATAATAATAATAATAATAATAATAATAATAATAATAATAATAATAATAATAATAATAATAATAATAATAATAATAATAATAATAATAATAATAATAATAATAATAATAATAATAATAATAATAATAATAATAATAATAATAATGGACATAGCATAACATTTACAGAATAAAAGCATTGCATAAAGTGCAGACAGAATAAAAGCAGTGCAATAAAATAGCTCTTATTTACAGTGTAATAATCGTAAAAATAGACATAAAATGTGCATAAAATAGACAGAATAAAACAATGCGATAGTGCAGTGCCATAAAATAACACTCATTTACAGTAAAAGAATCATAGTGTGAATGACATGAGTATCAGTTATGACTATCACTTCAGCTACGTCTGTGTACGCTCCATGACATCACTTCTCGTCAAGCCTCCTACGGCTTTCCTTCTCTCTTTGATGTAGTCACCGGGGTCCCACTATTGAGTGGGTCGATCCACAAGCATGCCAAGATTCACTATCACTACCTCCCTGTTTCCCCTCTCCCTCTTCTCTCTCTCTCTCTCCTCTCTCTCTCTCTCTCTCTCTCTCTCTCTCTCTCTCTCTCTCTCTCTCTCTCTCTCTCTCTCTCTCTCTCTCTCTCTCTCTCAGGCACGTTGGAAGGGGGTGTGCGGGGGGTGCGGCAGCACCCCCCCTCAGTTATTGCAAAGAATTATTATTATTTTTTTTTTTTTTTATGTTTTTTTTTATGACAATATTTATATATTTGTATATTATATACTGTAACTGTATAACTGTAACACTGTATATTATAAGTGTATCCTGCTCAAAGCACTTTTTTAATATTATGTGTATTGAGCGGTACTTTATTGTAGCCATTCTCCAATCTGTTAAATAAAGTTTTCATTAATTCATTACACTACTGTACGTACACAATCATACGTGTAAAACCGACAAGATTGCAGCAGAGTAGATTTTCAAGTGATGACAGACTGTCACAGACTGATTGAATGACAGGTGAAACAACTAATTGTATTCACCTCCCGTCTCCCGCCCTTCCCACGCGCCACAAACCACTGAGCTACTGTGATACAGTGCTTGCGCAGTCAGTCGATTTTAGCTAGTAGTCAGACTTTGCTAGCACAGAATGTCTCACTCGCAGAAAAGAAAAATATCAGATTTCTTTTTCGAAACGTCCCACCGGTCCCAGTGACAGTCCCACTAAATCTGATAAACGTCAGAGAGACAGAGACAACAGGTTCAGCCTCAGCATCAGGTATTGAAGAGTTAACTGAGTCTGTTCCCCTATACCCCCCCTCGGGCGTCAGAGGCTTCCACTGAGGGATGATGCAAATAGGTGTTATGGCAGCTCATGATGGAAAGAGTGCGCACCGAGTCTGATCCTGAGTTGAAGAATTTGCTCCAAAAGAGAGACAACTGGATGTCCAACAACATCCAAAACGAAATCTTACAGCTTTTTGCCCATGATATTCAGCGACAAATTAGAGGCAAAGCATCCAAAAGCCAATTCTTTGGCTTGAGTGCTGACGGAACCACTGATGTCACTCACTGGAAAAGAACAATTCTCGTGTGATATACAGTTCGCCGATACTGTTTTGACGGGGCCAGCAACATGTCTGGGGGGTACAGCCTAGACCAGGGGTTCCCAAACTTTTCAGGCTGCGACCCAAAAAAAAAACGTGTCAGAGAGCCGCGGCCCCCACTATTATAGGAGGTAAAAAAAAAAAACAGTACAGTGTAGTACCCCCTAATAGGCAAAACATATTTGAATAGATATCACTATGAATCTTTCCCAGTTTGTTATGTACATATAAACTAAGAAAAAATATATTGCAAGTTTTCAGAATTTTATGTTTATATATGCAAATGAGGCACTTCACCATTAAATATGTGCACATTTATGGATGCAATAAGGCAAAATGAAGTAAAATAAACAACTAAATGTGTGTTATTGATGTTTTATTGTCACTAGTTTCATAGAAGACATGTTTAGGAAGCAAAATATAACAAAATCTCAAAATCAACAAAAAAAGCATATTTGCCTATTCACTGTCTCGCCTTAACCAGGGCCGGACTGGGGAAATCATTCAGGCCAGGAAATATAGTGCAAAATATAGCCCCAGTCAGGCCACTTTTTAAGCAGGGGGTCTGGGGGTCCCCCACCAGGATTTTCTTTGTTACAAAGACTTCATTTCCTGCATTCTGGTGCAGGATTTTTTTTATTTGTACCCTTTAAATGCCAGTGTTTGTGATGGCATCACAAATTATTGTTAAAAAACAGGCTAGCATATGTATGATTAGCAACACATTTTTTTTTGAATTTTTATGGATTTTCAGTTTTTTTGTAATTGATAAATACAATATTTTATTCAACTTCAGCCCTGATCATAACACCACATATTCATTTTATAATTCTAACCCTTTAAATGCCAGTGTGTGTGTGATGGCATATATTTGCAATATATCAAATGCAAAGTAGATTTTTCTGGGGGGGATTATTACAGGCTAGCATGTGTCAATGATTAGCAGTTTTTTGTAAGGGTCCCGCCTCCACCAATCACATGCGGCTCCCTTTGTGTGTGTGTGAGAGCAAGAGAGAGAGAGAGAGAGAGAGAGAGAGATAGTTCTCCAACTTGTGTGAGTTGCAGTGATCTCCTGGTTGTTCCCCACCTAGGTTATCTAACTATTGTGCTGCTGCAACTAGAAACACTGGCCTGGCCTGCCTCTAAGTTCAGTGGCCTGACTGCAAAAAAAGAAATAAAAAATGTGGGATTTTTTTTCCTTTTTCATCTGGCGACCCCCCCGCGGCGGCTCAAAGGCTGCACCCCCTACCGATTTAAAGTTCCAACGTGCCTGCTCTCTCTCTATGTCCCTGCATTTCCCTTCTCTCTCTCGCTCTCTTTTTCTCTCTACTCTCTCTCTTTATGTCCCTGCATTTCCCTTCTCTCTCTCTCTCTCTCTCTCTCTCTCTCTCTCTCTCTCTCTCTCTCTCTCTCTCTCTCTCTCTTTCCCAGGTCCCAAGCCGATCTTTTTCCTTCACAGTTTGCTGTGTTCAGGTCTCATTACTGTGTGGGCTGAATCCACTTGTATACTCTGGCACAAATAAAAGTCCTCTATACAAATTTTGTGAAAGCAGAAAATTATTTGATATTAAAAGTACTTAGGTATCAAAAGTAAACATACATTCTATATGACGTCCTTGTACGTCAGTGGTGAGAAGCATTCGACCCTCAAGCCATTGACATCTGAAGATTATGTTAAAGTGGTATTTGGTCTGGTTAGAGTTACAATCTGAACGTATATAATGTTCAAAGTAACTTGTAAGTGATGGGTTCAGATAAATGTAGTGGAGTAAAAAGTACAATATTTCCTTTGAAATATAGTGGAGTAAAACTATAAAATTGCCAAAAAATTAAATGATATTGGCAGCACTTTGACTATACAGGTTGTTATTAGTGCTGTCAGTCAGGCGATTAAAAAAATCTAATTACAGGATTTGTAATTAATTAATCTAATTAATCGCATTTTAATCGCATAACCATTTTAGGCCTGATATTCTATATTCTATAATCATATTTCAAATGGCATGTGTCCGGATGGCAGAATTCAGTACTGTATCTACAAAACCTTCTGTTTAATCATCTTCCATTTATTAATTTGCTTAGATTTTTCAGGTCTTGTCAATTTTAGCATGGTGTTATTCACAGTCAAAGATAATTTTTTTTTTATTGATATCCTCATTTGGTTCATTACAATTTACTCAAGTCTAGTAACAGACACAGTATTTCTGACACTGGGAATACATTCCCTGAGATCCATAGATGTCCCTATCAGATACCAAGAACATTAAAGTGGAGATGAAGCAGTGAACAATGTGATTCTAGTTTGTTTGTTGTGTACCTTGTGTAAGACAGGGTTCTATAATCAAATGTGAAATCTATCTTATTTGTCTGAAAAATCTAATATAATATCCCTGTTTTCAACATGGGAGCCGCCATTTTGTTGCTGACGTCATGGCTGACGTCATGGGGCTGGTTTGGTGTATACACTGCTGCAGGGACGTGCACAGGACTTTAGAGGGGCAGGTGCTCAAAGGCTGAAAAGGGCACTACACTTGTGTGTATATATTAACCGAGCGCGCGTAGTGCGCAAGCGCGATTTTTAAGGGCCCTTTTCGGGCGGGGGGCCCCCTTTTTATGCTTTTTGGGGGGTTTTGGTGATCAAATATTGAATATTGAACTATAATAATCAGTGCAGGAGCTCACTTATCCTTGAAAAACACTTTTATCACTGACTTAAAAGGCCCATACATCTCCATAAATGTTCAGGGGGGAGGGAATAAGTGCTTACTCTACAGACCCCAAGAAGTGCTGTATATTCTGTATTGTTTAATATAAATGCATTTTTTATTCCAATCCCGATTTGTATTTGAGATTCCCAAATCCCATCGGACTTGACTTCTTCGTGTCCCTCAGTGAGTGTAATACCAGCATTCAACTGTATGCGCCACAGCGGTTTCTATCATCTTCATCATCACCACCCACGCTATGCATAAAATATATAGGTCCGCGGAGAGGCACGCTGAGGAGGCCGTGCAAACTGCAATGGAATATGGGGCATCTCTCTCTCTTTACCTAATATTTTGATTCTATCCTGACATTTTTCAGTTGGAAGGGCAGTCTATATGCGTAACGGTAAAAAAAAAAAAAAAATCTAAAAGGGCACTTTTTTGATGAGGCTCAAAAAGGCAGGTGCTCAAGCACCCCTTGGCCTCTATGTGTGCACGTGCCTGCACTGCTGGTTAGCTGCCTATAGTGAATGGGTCAGTCAGTAAATAAAATGTTGCCTACAAAACAACGGGACCGCGGTGGTTCTGTTTGTATTGCTCCTGGCTGTTCAAACTAATTTTACCATGTGAAAGAGAGGAAAGTTGGTTAATTTCCACAAACTACCAGTGAAAAAAACAGTGTTGTTGGCACGTTGGCTCAGGCTGGCTGCACTCAGGCGGCGCGACCAGCCTGTTGGACAGGGAAGGAGGATCTGCAGCGAACACTTCATTGCCTCGGATTATGTTGTTGGGGTGGGATATTTGTCCAGAAGACCACTAATCAGCTGAAGCCGGACGCGGTTCCCTCAGTCTTCGACAGACAGACCGGCCCAGGCAGTTCAGCGTCGCGGAGCATTCAGCCTGCTGGCTACCTAGATCCACTTCAACCAGCGTCGCGGAGCATTCAGCCTGCTGGCTACACAGCTTGTCGGTGTGCTAATAGCCTCAGCAAGCTAACGGTAGCTTGCAGAGGCTATTAGCACACCGACAAGCTGCTGGAGCTAGCTACCGTTAGCTTGCCGAGGCTATTAGCACACCGACAAGCTGTGTAGCCAGCTACCGTTAGCTTGCCGAGGCTATTAGCACACCGACAAGCTGTGTAGCCAGCTACCGTTAGCTTGCCGAGGCTATTAGCACACCGACAAGCTGTGTAGCCAGCTACCGTTAGCTTGCCGAGGCTATTAGCACACCAACAAGCTGTGTAGCCAGCTACCGTTAGCTTGCTGAGGCTATTAGCACACCGACAAGCTGTGTAGCCAGCAGGCTGAATGCTCCGCGACGCTGGTTGAAGTGGATCTAGGTAGCCAGCAGGCTGAATGCTCCGCGACGCTGAACTGCCTGGGCCGGTCTGTCTGTCGAAGACCGAGGGAACCGCGTCCGGCTTCAGCTGATTAGTAGTCTTCTGGACAAACATCCCACCCCAACAACATAATCCGAGGCAATGAAGTGTTCGCTGCAGATCCTCCTTCCCTGTCCAACAGGCTGGTCGCGCCGCCTGAGTGCAGCCAGCCTGAGCCAACGTGCCAACAACACTGTTTTTTTCACTGGTAGTTTGTGGAAATTAACCAACTTTCCTCTCTCTCACATGGTAAAATTAGTTTGAACAGCCAGGAGCAATACAAACAGAACCACCGCGGTCCCGTTGTTTTGTAGGCAACATTTTATTTACTGACTGACCCATTCACTATAGGCAGCTAACCAGCAGTGTATACACAAAACCAGCCCCATGACGTCAGCAACAAAATGGCCGCGCCCATAATGATAAATGCTTCAAAAATGCACATAACAAATAGTTTTTTCTTAGAAACTGCTTATTTTTATAACGTGATTTTTTCTGTGGCTTATCTAAATACTAATGTGATGCTATGAATATGTATTTATCGCTATGCTTCATCTCCACTTTAATGGACCATATAAAAAAAAAAGTCTGTAAATGTGTATTCTACGTTCTTATGGAATGAATGAGATAAAAAATTATAATAATATTTATTTTATTAATTTTGAGTTAATTTTCATAACGCGATAATTTGTTGTGTAATTAATTAATCTAATTAACACAATAAACTGACAGCCCTAGTTGTTATCTATGGTTAACAGGTTTTTATTTGTGCAGGACTTGTCACCAGCGCACCTTTTTCCACATTCTTCCCCTAGAGAGGGAGAGAGCTTTGTACTTCCCTGATATCGGAGTTGCAAACCTATCATGGTCCAATATGTGGTAACATAATTAGCTTCAGCAGACAAAGAAAGCTGAGTAGGTATTGATATGTCTTGAAAAAAATATAAACTGCAAACTTGGAATTCCTAGTAAAGATCAATGGGTGCTTGTTGTAAATTTTGCATCATAGATCCTTGCATCTCAATGAGGGTAAAGGTAATGGATAAGCAGGGATCAATACCAGAATATCAGTCCATGTGGCCAAACAAATCCAATAAGGGAGCAGGCAGGAGAAGAAGTCAGAAATCCAAAATCCAACAGGGAGGGCCAAAGCAGAAACAGTCAGGATGAATCCAATAGCAGCACGCTGGATAGATAGGTAAGACACTTAGGCCCTGTCCACACAAGTATGGATATTTAGCAAAACATATTTTAAAGTGAAGATTCTTTTTAAATATCCCTTTCAGTAAATCCGTGTAGTAGGGCTGACCCCTATTAGTCGAATAGTCGACTAATCGATCGAAAGGAGCCGTAGTCGACTGCCAACCTCTTAGTCGAATAAAAATTATTATTATTTGTAAATTTGTAAACAATTTGTATCATTCTTTCCAAAAGAAAAGAGGCCTAGAAGAGTGGCTAACGCTAATGGCACGCATACCAGAGGCTAACTGCCTAAGAAAACAGGCACAGAGGCACTGAAAGAGGATTTCACCCATCTAATGAACACTAGACAAATATCAAGATGTATCCATCAGTGGACATGCTTTTGCAGAGGACAAGAAGCCTTCTGTCAGACATTAAGCACCCCCCACAGCCCAGATGGAATGAAATTAATTTATTTTAATATATCCTTAAAAAAAAAAAAAAAAAAATCATAGTTCTTAGTCGGGGACAGCCCTTTGATTTTTGATTTGATTTGATTTGAAGTCTTTATTTCGAACATGCAATGAATACAACAAACAATAACAAAAAAGCAAAACAACTCAATCTGCATGTTCGAAAAGGAGTAGGAAGAAGTATACACTCATTTAATCCTACCCCTTTTCCACTACTCAAATGAGTGTACTATTTTAAACATAAAAAAAATATATATATATATATATATATATATATGCAAAACAAAAAACAAAAACTATATATGTATAAAAATCGTTTAGAGCAGGGATCAGCAACCCGCGGCTCTGGAGCCGCATGCGTCTCTTCAGCCCCTCTGCAGTGGCTCCTTGTAGCTTTGAAAAATAATAATAATATGGAAATAAATACATTTCATTTCAAAAGGAACACCTCTTGAGAAACACTGTTGCTGACAATAAAAAACTGTATTGCACATCGCATTCTACACACTGCAAAAATGTGCACATTGCTCATTGCACATAAGACAACATACTTTTTTGGAACTGTACATAGCCATTTTGTTATTCAATTTCATAGTATAATATCTACATCCTGATCTGCAATGCACACTTTTTAGAACTGTATATAGTAATCTTTATTTTAGTCATCTTATTTTATGCTATAGTCGAGGGACCACAATAAATAGATGTTCACTCTTTTTGCTGTAAAGTAAAGTAAAGGAATCTGAATCTGAATCTTATTTTGGAGATCGAGGTGATAAACTGAAATAAAATGTATTTTATACAATGGCATGCACATTTCTTGATTCTGATTGGCTGAAACAGTGACCGGTTGTTATTTAGTATAACACACTCCACGTGACCCCAGATCCCTCCCACAACCGAATTACTTTATTTTTTCTGTCTGAATCAATCCGCCATAGATAGAAAAATGGAAGTATGAATAGCTTTTGAACAAATCCTCCAAAAAAGATACAGTCAACTGGAATATGTTAGTTTGTTACATACACATGGATTATGTAATTAATTTGTCATGACTCATTGTGAAACAAAAGAAAAATCGATAAAAACACAATTGTTAACACTTTGAATGCCACTCACGGCTTTTCTCGAGTTTACCCCCCACGGGTTGAATGCCCATCACGAGAATACTCATTTTTTTTTTTTTTTTTAAGCGATCTGAAATCATATTGCATCAAGCGAGCCTACCGTTGGAGATCCAGTCACCCCAGGCTCTCAGATGTGAAAAAAGCACCCCCTATCGTCTCCCAGATGGTAAATCACCCTTTTGGATTGGACTCAATGAAAGTGAATGGGAGAAAGGATTTCTGACTCCACATTTATGATGATGTAACCAGGGTCTACCAGAGTTCTGGAGCCTTGGTGCCGCGTCGAATATGTGTTTTACTGTATACATGATGGATCAATCAAATGAGCGATTTTTTCGAATGGCGATCGGAAATTGGAATAAACCATTTGGATACCATCTGATCTCAGGTAAGGAATCTATGTTATCAGTCTTAGGATAATCAGACTCGTTTTCACGGATATATAAGCGTTTCCCCTATATGTGATATAGCTGTTTTGACTGTAAAAGCCATCAGGAAATAAGAGCAGCGATTATCAGTGCGCAGCACGAGCGTGCATGCGCACACATATACTATCGATCATCTAGCGTTTATTTGAAAACGATTCATAAATAGGCCGACAAATGACAACGTTCTAGAATATTCCAGTAAAAGGCGATTATCATAGAATGGGTTGTTTTTTCCGCGAAAACGAGTGATTTTCAATATGCTATCAAACGGAAATGAAGCGATACAAAAACAATCTGCTTTGACAATGTTGACTGGAAAATTTGTCTTTGATAAGCGACGGGCAGATTAGACACATAGCCATAATTTAAAACATAGATTAGGCAATATTAATGTTAACATTGGAGTGGATTTGGGCATTCAAGGGGGTAAAAAGGAAAACACGGACTGGCTCTCAAAGTGTTAAGGGGATGCATACCAGAGAAAGACTTTCATCTTGTTTACATCAGGATCCCCCATTTTCAATTCATCATAACATATATGACATATATGACATACAGATACAGTACTGCTACATCTTGTTTAAGAAGCACAGTGAAGTTACCTAGTAAAATGTTCAATCAATCAATGAATCAAACCGGTTGTTATTTGATTGATTGACCAGATTGCAGAATGGGTACAATACAGTACGGCTCAATACACACAATTGTTAAGGGGAGGCAGACCAGAGAAAGACTTCCGTCTTGTTTACATCAGGGTCCCCCATTTTCACTTCATCATCATGACATACATGACATACAGATAGACATTACTGCTACATCTTGTTTAAGAAGCACAGTGAAGTTACCTAATAAACCATAATCACCCTACAAAAACAGTACTGTATTTGTAAATCTGGTATGTCATAAATGTATAGATGTAGCAGTACTGTCTATCTGGGTTTAACATGGTTTGTGGAGCTCCCTCTGGTGTCTACTAGTGGATCTACTATCTCTGTGGATGGTTTTGTGAATAAATCTCCATTATGCTTCAATTATTGTGTGTTTATTCTATAGCAATAAGGTTGGGTGAATTCGGCCATTGTATAAAAGATATTACACCACTTGTAGTCGTGTGTTATAGGAATTAGATCATGCCTAGGGGGGTCTAACGACCCTCCGCTGCACGTCGGGCCTAACAACCACCCCTAGGCATGATCTAATTCCTATAACACACTCCTGCGCGTAATGTAATGCTTAAGTAAACTATAAACTGCCGACTTGGAATTCCTAGTAAATATCAATGGGTGCTTGTTGTCAATTTTCATCATAGATCCTTGCCGTCTCAATGAGGGTAAATGTGTAGAGATGCTGCTAAGGGATCTTCAGTCGTTTATCAAATTATTTGTTGGGAAAAAAAAAAACACATTCATACAAATTGTTATTCAATATATTTTGAAGGGTTTCAATATATCCAAAGGGGATCTTTAAGTACTTGAATAAAACATTTAATTACTTTCCACCACTGCCATTCCTCCTGAGAAGTTTTCTCTTTCTTTCATGTATTCAATAGGGTCCTTCACGGAGTGGGCAGACCGCAAAACACTCCTTTCACACCCTCTCTCTCCTTCACCTCCTCTCTCAACTCCCAAGCCCCCCTCCTCTCCGTTTGATGTATTCAACAGAGTACTGATATTGAGTGGGCCGACCACAAACACACCGCACCTGTCTCTTCTCCTTCGCTCCTTTGCTCCTCCACTCCCTCTCCCTCCTTCACTCCCTCTCTCTCCTCCACTCTCTCACGGCGTGTATTCGAGAGGGTACTGATAACGAGTGGGCCGACTTAACGACCGAACAAAGAAATACACCAACCGCCCACATTCTCCCTCTTTTCTTTTCTCTGATATCCTTCTGATGTGAAGGAACGGGTGAAAATGGACCTTTGCAAAAGGTTCTGTGAGGTAGGAAATGTATTACATTTTCTATGTATAACGATAGAAAACACTGAGTGGAAAAGTCAATGTAAACAGAAGTGTTGGATACAGAAGTTCAGGGTCCCTGCAGCTTTCAACAAGTTACATGTAAGATACCTTTAGCTTACAGTTAAAAGTTAAAAGAGTTGTAACTGGATGAAAGAGCGTTTCCTGGATGCATCACAGGCGGCCCAAAACACAAACGCTTATAATAAACTAATACAATTGTACCAAATTACGATGATACCCATTATTATTACACCACACACTACATCGATCAGTCTGCACACATGTGTATCTCTTAAGGCCTTGAACTCACTCAGAAGTCGTTTGGCCTCCTACAGAGGAAGTGCCCTTCTTCTGTGGTTTTTCTTTTTTTATGAATAAATAAAGCCCTGCCTTTGCACACCCTGCCCTGCCAAACCGATGTATTGATTGAATAAAAAAAATCTCAGGTCGGGAGACTGGTGCTCCCGGGTGTCTCTCTCTCTCTCTAAGACTGCCTCTACCCTCTCTCTCTCTCTCTCTCTCTCTCTCTCTCTCTCTCTCTCTCTCTCTCTCTCTCTCTCTCTCTCTTCTCTCTCTCCCTCTCTCTCTCTCTCTCTCTCTCTCTCTCTCTCTCTCTCTCTCTCTCTCTCTCTCTCTCTTCTTCTCTTCTCTCTCTCTCTCTCTTCTTCTCTCTCTCTCTCTCTCTTTTGACGTTGTAAGCATAAGGAAATATCTGACGAGCTGAATGCCATTCCCTCCCATCATGCATAATGTCACACATAAGGAGGTGTCTGACAAGCTGAATGTCAAACTAAATAATCACTAAATGCACCGTCTGCGGTATAAAAAAAAAAGGAAAAAACTGTATCAGGCATCTGAAAACGCACCAGGGCTACTTCCTGTGTGTAGAGCAGACTAGACTACTTCCTGTGTGTAGAGCAGACTAGCTACTTCCTGTGTGTAGAGCAGACTAGGTTACTTCCTGTGTGTAGAGCAGACTAGGTACTTCCTGTGTGTAGAGCAGACTAGGCTACTTCCTGTGTGTAGAGCAGACTAGCTACTTCTGTGTGTAGAGCAGACTAGTTACTTCCTGTGTGTAGAGCAGACTAGGCTACTTCCTGTGTGTAGAGCAGACTAGGCTACTTCCTGTGTGTAGATCAGACTAGGTTACTTCCTGTGTGTAGAGCAGACTAGACTACTTCCTGTGTGTAGAGCAGACTAGGTTACTTCCTGTGTGTAGAGCAGACTAGGTTACTTCCTGTGTGTAGAGCAGACTAGGTTACTTCCTGTGTGTAGAGCAGACTAGGTTACTTCCTGTGTGTAGAGCAGACTAGACTACTTCCTGTGTGTAGAGCAGACTAGACTACTTCCTGTGTGTAGAGCAGACTAGGTTACTTCCTGTGTGTAGAGCAGACTAGACTACTTCCTGTGTGTAGAGCAGACTAGGTTACTTCCTGTGTGTAGAGCAGACTAGGCTACTTCCTGTGTGTAGAGCAGACTAGCTACTTCCTGTGTGTAGGGCAGACTAGGTTACTTCTGGTGCATCTGCCATGCTCTTTGATTAATAACTCTAAAAACAATAAGAATGAATACATTATATTTTTTTATTTAGATGTGGGACATTCTCTTCTGTTGCGGGACGCGGGCCAAAGGGCTAAAATGCGTGACTGTCCCACGTCAAAATCAGGAGGTGTGGTCGCCCTACCTACTTGCCAAATAGCGCCAAGCAATTCCTGAAAGTGCATCAATATGAAAATGAACAGTATATTTTATTTGGCCACATACCTGATGTCTGCCTTAAAGTAACTCATCACACTGACTGACTCCACGCTGACTGTTGAGTGCCTATGCATGCGGATTAGAAGTCTGCACGGGCCTGATATTTCAGCCCCAGCCCGGCCCTAGCCCTTGGCATTCAGGCCCGGCCCTACCCCTAGCCTGACAAGTTAGGCAATTACTAAGCCCTAGCACGACTAAAAAGCCTGAGGCCAATATTACATTGTGATGACAGACGCATGTCTCGCGCGCACACACACACACTCACTCTTCACACACATAGCTGCTCGTCTGCCATTTCAGGGCTTGTGGCTCTGCAGATATAGCCTACTCATTTCAGCACCAGGCAGGCACTGTCGCGCCACAAAAGCATACCGAAAAACGCTCATAAACCAGCAGCCAATTACCGTAAATCCTCAAATATAGCACGGGTCTTGTATTTACCTCAGCTGCAAAGAGCACCAGGCCTTTATTAGAGAGAGGCTTATATAAGAGGCAGGCCTTAATTTCACAAACTGGCCAATTGTAATTGTGATTGATTGATTTTATTTAGACATAAATATACAGATGACATGAGTATTTGCTTTGTCAGGGAAGTTGGAACTGTCTATAGGTTGCGGGGTCCGGGGACGATTTAGCGTGTGGTACCTTCTCGACTACCTCAGTCGAATCGAGTTGATGATAACATGCAGTAGCTTTAGCTAACGCTATCATAGCCATCATGATCTGTAATGTTAACTGGACAACGCCAGCCCCGCCTGCCAACACCATATATATAGCGAACGTTAACGAACGTTTGTAAAACAAGCCAACGTCATCCAGCTGACACCACAGATCTGGCTATGATGACAACACGTTAGCTAACGCGAATGCTAACCGCGAGGGAAATGTTAATGTAGTCAGTGTAGAGAGAGGCAGCACTTAATTTGCATTGGCAAGAGTTTATCTCATTCTATATCACAGCACGAAAAATTTACTTTTTTTTGCGACCTTGAATTGGAAGCCGGCCTGTATTTTTCTGCATGTATCAAACCCCCGGCCATTATAAGAGGCCCGTCCTTTATTCGAGTACCCTCCACTATTAGAGGATTTACGGTAATTTGAGTAAATCAAAACTTTGCCAACCGGCTAAATCCATGAACAGCGCTGTCTATTCCCCTCTCCTCGAGCGTTTTCCCTGCGGTCAAAATGCTTCCAAAATGCAGCTTTCCTGCATTGGGAATTTTTCAAAAGCTCTCCCTTTAGTATTTTTATCTGTTGACTAGTCTCAGACACAAGGCTCTTAGCCTCTCACTCTCTGATCTGATGAAAGCACTACGTTACGTTACGTCGCGAAAACGAAACTGAAAGCTTGCGCAATGAAAAAATTCAAATAAAAAGAGGGAGGTGCCCGGCCCGGCAGAGCCCGAATTATTTATTTAAAAACAAAGCCCTACCCAGCCCGAACCCGTCGGGTTGGGTAGGGCCCCGTCGGGCTCGGCAGGGATGCAGTGCACTAATGCGGATGCGTGTGAGTTGCACACATGCATTCTTTCACAGTTGAACGGCGGCAGGAAAGCAGGAGGGAGGGAGGGAGGAGGGAGGGAGGGAGGGAGGGAGGGAGGGAGGGAGGGAGGGAGGGAGGGAGGGAGGGAGGGGGAGGGAGGGAGGGAGGGAGGGTGGGAGGAAGGTAGAGGGCATGGCCCCGGGAGCACCAGTCTCCCGACCTGAGATTTGATTAAATCAATACTAATGAACAAATCTGTTTGGCAGGGCAGGATGTGCAAAGACAGAGAGAGAGAGAGAGAGAGAGAGAGAGAGAGAGAGAGAGAGAGAGAGAGAGAGAGAGAGAGAGAGAGAGAGAGAGAGAGAGAGAGAGAGAGAGAGAGCGCGATGTGGGGCAGGATGTGCAAAGACAGAGAGAGAGGGAGAGAAGGAGAGAGGGAGAGCGATGTGGGCAGGATGTGCAAAGAAAGAGAGAGAGGGAGAGAAGGAGAGAGGGAGAGAGCGATGTGGGCAGGATGTGCAAAGACAGAGAGGAGAGGGAGAGAAGGAGAGCAAGAGGGAGAGATAGAGGAAAGAGAGAGAAAGAGAGGGAGAGGGAGATAGATATAAAGAGAGAAAGAGGGTGAGGAGGAGGGGGAGATAGAGAGATAACGGGGTAGATAGAGAGAGAGAGGGGTAGATAGAGAGGGAGAAAGAGAGATATAAGGAGAGAAAGAGGGAGAAAGAGAGAGAGATAGGGAGGAGGAGGAGATAGAGAGAGAGAGAGGAGGGTAGATAGATAGAGATAGAGAAATAGAGAGGGGTAGAGAGAGAGACAGAGAGAGAGAGAGAGAGAGAGAGAGAGAGAGAGAGAGAGAGAGAGAGAGAGAGAGAGAGAGGAGAGAGAGAGAGAGAGAGGAGAGAGAGAGAGAGAGAGACAGTGATAGGTAGAGATAGAGAAATAGAGAGGGGTAGAGAGAGAGACAGAGAGAGAGAGAGACGAGAGAGAGAGAGAGAGAGAGAGAGAGAGAGAGAGAGAGAGAGAGAGAGAGAGAGAGAGAGAGAGAGAGAGAGAGAGAGAGAGAGAGAGAGAGAGAGAGAGCGAGAGACAGTGATAGGTAGGGTAGAGGCAGAGTCTTAGTGAGAGAGAGTTGCGACACACTTTGATCTCGCCGACAGGATATCACGTGGTTCACGTAGCTACCTTAGTTCCACTTTGTTTTTGCACTGAGCACTGTCGACTTGATTTCAGCGGGACA
The DNA here is from genome assembly GCF_963971535.1 of Notolepis coatsorum. Taxonomy (NCBI): domain Eukaryota; kingdom Metazoa; phylum Chordata; class Actinopteri; order Aulopiformes; family Paralepididae; genus Notolepis; species Notolepis coatsorum. The sequence goes on along the minus strand of NW_028174342.1, from coordinate 1,200 downwards.
GAACGGCAGAACTACTACTGTTACAGCAATTTTTGGTACTTATTAACACAATGTTATATCATTTACATGTCTGCTACTTTAATATTTACATTATATTACTTTATATCTCTAGGCGATGACAGCAATTTCGAACGTTACTATGCTAGCTACTGATGACTATTCTTTTACATATCCATATCACAGCATTTGTTAAACACTCAAGCTTAATTGTATTAATCAGCCCACATTACAGTTATATGTTGACAACACTTTATATTCAATATATATAATAGCATTTCAGGGGAGTGGCAGAGAGACAGCATTAGTCAGTTTTTCTGTTGTCTGTCGACTGTCCCATAACCTAGGATAAGTTACGAAAAATATTAATGCATAGGCTAACGTTACATACTGTAACATTTACAGTATGTATGCATTCATATTTTTCTTGTGCTTCTATGGTCATAAATACACACATATTAATGCTATCTACAAGACATTCATACATGCACAAAGTGAATATGGAAATGCAGTGAATATCATACCTCAAGCTGTTTACTCTGCATTTCTTAGCATTTACATTTCATACTGTAACCATTGATGTATTATAAAAGCTCTTATAATACATCCATGACTAACTTAAACGCTGTTCACACTGTATATATCTTAGCGTATTCATACTACTCTTTTTCATACTGTTCATTCTGTTAATACTGTATATCTTAGCACATTCTTACCTACCTTTACCGTTTATTCTCTATTTATATATCATACATAATATGCAAGTAAAATTACACTGCACTGCACTTTACCGCTTCTTTTGCACTTCTGGTTCAATGCTAAACTGCATTAAATGTCTTTTGTTGTTTCAGAACTTGTAGTCTGTGCAAATGACAATACAGTTGAATCTAATCTAAATATCAATCATGCCAGATACTACTCAATTAAGCCAAGAAAGAAGTTTGGTCCACAGTTTTAAATATACAAGGCAACCAATTGCATTCCACACATTTATTTTTATTATAGGCCTATAATATGTCCAGGTAGAGGGTAAAGGTCCAGTCTTCCACTCCTGTTGTTCGTAGTGCTAGATTCGGGCCTTGCGGTCACGACTTCTGCTCACACACCTCAGACCTGACACGCATGCACGTCATTATAGTGGTTGAAATATATTACAAATATTATCCTAGAAAACAAAACAGGGAGATAGTGAGTTAAGGAGTT
>NW_028174343.1:0-2000 GCF_963971535.1 Notolepis coatsorum | reverse complement strand
GAGGAGTATAGTTGCGCCAGGTGTAACAAGACATTTTCTCATTCCTGTCAAATAAGTTGTTAACAGATGTTCCCAGATGACAAGGATGTCTACATCACTGCAGGTGATCAAGTCCACCATGTTGGAAACAGTCCACCAATGGATCAATGCAACCATGAGGAAGCTAACACTCGTGTCCTATAATACATCTCCTCCACACCCTCCAAACATCATCACTTGGGAGGGTGCATACTGGAGATACAGATGTTTGTCGTAATCCTTCTGACTAATTTCCATCACATCAAGCCACAGCAAGCAACAGATCAAGCAACAGATACACACCCACTCAGGCACATGCACAGGACTTTAGAGGGGCAGGTGCTCAAAGGCTGAAAAGGGCACTATACCTGTGTGTGTTTTAACCAAGCGTGCATAGCGCACAAGCCCGATTTTTAAGGGCCCGTTTCCGGTGGGGGGCTTTATGGTTTTTGGGGGGTTTTGGTGATCAAATATTGAATATTGAACTATAATAATCAGTGCAGGAGCTCACTTATCCTTGAAAGACACTTTTATCACTGACTTAAAAGGCCCATACATCTCCATAAATGTTCAGGGGGGAGGGAATAAGTGCTTACCCTACAGACCCCAAGAAGTGCTGTATATTCTGTATTGTTTAATATAAATGCATTTTTTATTCCAATCCCGATTTGTATTTGAGATTCCTAAATCCCATCGGACTTGACTTCTTCGTGTCCCTCAGTGAGTGTAATACCAGCATTCAAATGTATGCGCCACAGCGGTTTCTATCATCATCATCATCACCACCCACGCTATGCATAAAATATATAGGTCCGCGGAGAGGCACGCTGAGGAGGCCGTGCAAACTGCAATGGAATATGGGGCATCTCTCTCTTTACCTAATATTTTGATTATATCCTGACATTTTTCAGTTGGAAGGGCAGTCTATATGCGTAACGAAAAAAGAAAGAAAATTATATTTTTTTTCAAAAAGGGCACTTTTTTTATGAGGCTCAAAAAGGCAGGTGCTCTATGTGTGCACGTGCCTGCACACACACACACACACACAGACAGGGTACACACACACACAGAGACAGGGTACACACACACACACACACACACAGAGACAGGGTACACACACACAGAGACAGGGTACACACACACACACACACACACACACACACACACACACACACACACGCACACACACACACACACACACATGTTGTGTATCAGAGTTATGCTGTCAACGTCGCAGGGGGCTGATTGATTGGTTAATTTCAAGTGTTTGTATTTTGATGTCGTGTCCATGAATCATTCTCTCTCTTTCTTCCATATTGCTCCACAAACACACGCTACCGTGTGTGTGTGTGTGTGTGTGTGTGTGTGTGTGTGTGTGTGTTTGTTTGTGTGTTTGTTTGTGTGTGTTTTTGTATGTGTGTGTGCGTCTGCATGCACCACTCTATCTACGCATGTCGAGCCTATACTCTGTATCTATATCTGTACAACCTGCATATAATCCCTTTTACATATCTGTAGATACTATATCTATACATTCCCCTATACTCTTTCTCCTCTCCTCTCCTCTCCTCTCTCCTCATCTCCTCTCCTCTCCTCTCCTCTCCTCTCCTCTCCTCTCCTCTCCTCTCCTCTCCTCTCCTCTCTCCTCCTCTCCTCTCCTCTCCTCTCCTCTCCTCTCCTCTCCTCTCCTCTCCTCTCCACTCCTCACTCCACTCCTCACTCCACTCCTCTCCTCCTCTCTTCTCCTCTCCTCTCCTCTCCTCTCCTCTCCTCTCCTCTCCTCTCCTCTCCTCTCCTCTCCTCTCCTCTCTTCCCTCCCTCTTACTCCTCTCCTCTCCACTCCTCTCTTCCCTCCCTCTTTCTCCTCTCCTCTCCTCTCCTCTCCTCTCCTCTCCTCTCCTCTCCTCTCCTCTCCTCTCCTCTCCTCTCCTCTCCTCTCCTCTCCTCTCCTCTCCTCTCCTCTCCACTCCTCTCCTCTCCTC
>NW_028174344.1:0-20000 GCF_963971535.1 Notolepis coatsorum | reverse complement strand
ATATACGGTAAAAAAAATCTGATCCAATATTTATGGCTTAATAAAACCAATTTCCGACAATTAGTTACACTTTAAATAAAAAAATATAATACAAAAAAAATAAAAAAATATTATTTCTTGATTCAGAACAATTGTATCATGGATGAACAAAACTTTCAATGTGAATGGTTGATTTGAATTTCAATGACTTTTTAATTAAGCACCTTGTCAAAAATGTGCTGTTTTCAAGGAATTCCAGGCCTTGACTTTTTTTGGTCAAAAATCAAGCACTTTAAGCACTTCAAGGACCTTGTGCGAACCCTGAGACACATTCCAAACACAAAGAGTGAAAACACAGAAGCAGAAAGGAAAGACGAGGAGGATGATGGAGAAAAACAAAAAACCCACATGTTCCCAGCAGAGACAGGAAGTGGGCACATGTTCCCAACAGAGACAGGAAGTGGTCAGAGTGGCAGACTCTGCTGAGACCTGAGAGCGCTTCAATGAATTCTCCTTCTAGGAAGTCTGGCAACAACAAAAAACACATGTGCGATTAAGTGTCTGCACGCTGTGTGTGTGTGTGTGTGTGTGTGTGTGTGTGTGTGTGTGTGTGTGTGTGTGTGTGTGTGTGTGTATGTCAGTGATGGGCAAGCTACTTGGAAAATGTAGTAAGCTACACTACAAGTTACTCTCGATTAAATATAGCTCAATTACAATGGAAGCTATCCCCAGAGAAATGTAGCAAGCTACACTACAAGAACATGGCAAAAATAGCTAGCTACATCGGCACTACTTTTTTTTTTTTTTTTTTACTTCGTGATCAAGTTTCCACCAAACAAATAGGCAGGAAAAAAAATTCTCAGTTTGATTGTTTATTATAAAACTGAAACAAGCCCTCGGTCTGGCTTTTTGTGTCATCCTTTTAACATGAACTTGTATTATCTACAAAATCCAGGAAGGCAAGTTTAGCTGGGTGCAGCCTCTACAAAAGAAAAGAAAGAGACCATTTGGTTTTATCAGTTTTTATAGTATAGTTTGTTGATTACTTTTGATGCAGTAATGGTCTTTTTCTTTTCTATTCTATCTTTATGTATTATTTATCCCTAAACTCTGCATCTTCTGAAACCTGCCCACTTTATCAACAAAAAACATACTTCTTCAATATCTGAATTGTAACTGTTTTACTACATTTTACTAGTATTATGCTACCATGTATATACTACTACCAACTATGCTAATATGTCTATACTACTACAGTATGTACTCAGAGTATAACACTCAAGCTTGACACTGACAAACAATACTACTTATCCTTGGCTGCTAGATATGTACCACTCCTACTGACTTGTTGTACACAATTTGTAAGTTGCTTTGAATGAAAGTGTCAGCTAAATGACCAAATGTATTTAAATATGTAACTCACAAAATATTCCATGGCCCCAAAATCATGTGGGGACCCCCCCTGGGGGTCCTGTCCCACAGGTTGAGAACCACTGCTTTTCCCTCTTTTTTTCTTTTCTCCACCCCCATAATATTGTTTATTTTCTGCCTACAGTGAAACATCATCATGATAGCAGCTATCTGTTAGTTAAAGCTGTTGACAAAAAGTGTACTGACTTGTGTGCTGTTTGGGAACAGTTGATTTTCATCAGCTCACCTGAATGTGTTCTCAAGTTAGTGCTGGACGTGTTGAGAGCAGCATATGTTTTAGCCGTTTTTTCAGTCAAACTCATAAATGTGTCCCAGATAGGGCCATGGAGAGGCATTGTTGTTATTGACATCATCATCTTCATCAATGCCATCGAACCCCTCTGCCATTTCGCGCGGACTGGTTCATGTAATCCCTTAAATTGCATTCATTCAGTACGTCTGTTTTGATTTTCACTTCCTGCTTTGCGGCTGGAGTCCCGCCCTATCCTGCCTCTGATTGGCCTACCCGTAATGTTTTGGCCTACCATACCCAATCGTGAGTCGTCATACTCATATCTAAACCTTAACCAACCAACCAATCATAGTGGGTTTTTTACGGGGAGTTTTTTTTTCTTCTAGTCTAGACTGTTTCTCCCGGAAGTAGTGTGTAACGTTTCCTCGTCGCTACGTTACTACTTCGTTCTATAAATAGCTCCGCTACAGAGACCGCTACCCTGGTTAAAAAGTAGCGACGCTACCAGCACGCTACTGAGAATTGTAGTTAAGCTATGTAGCGTCGCTACTTGTAGCTAGCTACTGCCCATAACTGGTGTATGTGCACTAGTGTTGTCACGATACTGGAATTTCGAACTTACGATACCTTGAAAAGTATCGATATTCGATACCATTTTCGATACCACGGGGAAAAAGGTTCAATCTTAAAATGTAAAAAAATTAAAATAATATATTTTTTTATTATAAATTTTGCTTTTGTTGCTGGTTGATTCTCCTCAGCTTCTCTCTGGTACTTAGGGCTGTCTTAAATACTTCGAAGCTTCGAAGCTTCGTTCGATGGCACAAGCTTTGAACATTAAAATAATTTAATTTTTTTTACTTCTCTGTGTGTGTGTGTGTGTGTGTGTGTGTGTGTGTGTGTGTGTGTGTGTGTGTGTGTGTGTGTGTGTGTGTGTGTGTGTGTGCGTGTGTGTGCGTGTGTGTGTGTGTGTGTGTGTGTGTGTGTGTGTGTGTGTGTGTGTGCGCGTGCGTGCATGGGGCCATTGGGTGGGGCCGGGGGACAAATACACTGGAGGAAAGTAACCCAGCTCAGCACTGCCCAAATTATATCATCACTATTGCCTGTTTGAAGGATATCATCCTCAAACACATATACACCACCTACACGCCTATTCTCAGTCCTTGCCCCACAATGGTGGAATGAACTACCCACCCCAGTTAGGACAGCCAAATCCCGTCCAATCTTTCGCCGTCGACTAAAGACGCACTTTTTCAACCATTATCTGAAATAAAATTAAAGAAATAAAATAGGGGAGCTCCCGTAGCTCACCGCATATCTCGGCGCTATTTCTGCGTCGGGGAAAACCGTGCTCGTCACGGATCTGGGGTACACGAGTTCGATTCCCGGACCCGCCATCATTTCTCAGAATGTCTTCCCCTGCTCTACATCCCATTTTCAACCTGTTTCTGTCGGTCATGCTTGACCAGAAAAGCGATAAACGCAAAAAAAAATTAAATAAAATAAAATAAAATAAAATAAATCTAACCCTAACTAACCTTACTGTCATGCACTTGTCCTAATAAACTAACCTATACTGTAACACGCAACACTTTGATGAATATTGTTACTCAGCTGATAGAGTTGTATCCTTCCTGATGACCTGTCGTACAGAACTTGTAAGTCGCTTTGGATAAAAGCGTTTCAGCTAAATGACTAAATGTAAATGTGAATGTAAATGCCTTGTAGAATTCCACACATAAGAAAGAAAGATACTGGGATGAATAAACAAAATAGGAAATAAAATGTAGAAATGCATGCAATACATAAATAAATATGAATCTCCATATATGAAATAGAACATTTAGATAAGGTGCTACTGAGATGTTTTGGTGAGTTCTTTGTTTTTTTGTGGAAGTAGCCCTTCTTAAAAATGCATGAACATTCACTGATAATTGGTCTGTAGTGGAGTCTACAAGGTCTACATTGCCGGACCATGTAGAATCCGGACCTTGTAGACTGACATAATTCTGTGCATAGTTTAGTCTACACAGGCCATATTTCAAATAATCAAAATCTTACTTCATTCATCTTAAACATTCTTGATTTGGGGGATTGGTAGTTCCCATGAAATCTGAAGTTGTTCAAACGCGATCCACCTTGAATTAAATCACACAGCCGTGTTGGCTGCGTCACAGTCACGAAAGGGGCTACTTAATTCATTAATCCAATCCACTTTATTTATAGAGCACATTTAAAAACAACAACGTTTACCAAAGTGCTGTACAAGTCCCACAACATAAGACTAAAAAAAATTAAAAAAGATTATAAAAAAAAAATTCGAAGGTCAGCCCTACTGGTACTATAAGAGAAAATAAATATAACACTTTTAAAACCCTTTGTTTATCTTTAGATCACACATTTAAAAATAACTGTTCATCTCACTTCAATCATTTTTATTACAGATCATGGTATTTTCTCAAGCAGACAGATGTACCTGACAAACTGAACTGTTTGTATTACAGTCATATTCCAACTTAACTGAATGCACATGTGTGTGTGTGGACTACTGTACTATTACAGGTATTGAAATGAACAATGCAACTTCCTTATACAAATTTTTTATTTATTTGAATTGTTTATGAATAATTAAATATCGATATTGCGGGAAATGAGTATTGAAACCGTTTTAAATATTCAGAATCGATATGTATCGATTTTTCGATATTTTTGACAACACTAATGTGCACGTGTATGATCCCCGGGCAGTGTACAGTAAACCTGAAGGAACAAAGAGGTGTCTCTCTGTCTCACACAGATGACAGGCGCTGTCTGAGTCGGGGCTTACAGACAGACAGACAGACAGAGAGACGGTAGGACAGAACCTACTCCCCTCTGGTTACAGACTCTTATTAAGCCTTTGGGGCGTCGTGTTATTTTTGGCCCCGAGGGTTTTGTCTGCTCGTCAGTGTCTCACAGTGGCAGCAGACAGGGGCTCGAGAGGTAGAGCAGTCTGTCTGGCAATCGTCCGGGCAGCGATGTGTCGATGTGTCCTTGAGCAAGCCAATTAACACCCTAATGAGCAGGTCGGCACCTCGCATGGTCGCCTCCGCCGTCGGTGTGTGAATGTGTGTGTGAATGTGTGAGTGAATGTGTGAGTGAACGTGTGAGTGAATGTGTGAGTGAACGTGTGAGTGAACGTGTGAGTGAACGTGTGAGTGAATGTGTGAGTGAATGTGTGAGTGAATGTGTGAGTGAACGTGTGAGTGAACGTGTGAGTGAGCGTGTGAGTGAACGTGTGAGTGAACGTGTGAGTGAACGTGTGAGTGAACGTGTGAGTGAGCGTGTGAGTGAACGTGTGAGTGAACGTGTGAGTGAATGTGAGTGTGAATGTGTGAGTGAACGTGTGAGTGAACGTGTGAGTGAGTGTGTGTGAATGTGTGAGTGAATGTGAGTGAACGTGTGAGTGACTGTGTGAGTGAACGTGTGAGTGAACGTGTGAGTGAACGTGTGAGTGAACGAGTGAGTGAATGAGTGAGTGAACGTGTGAGTGAACGTGTGAGTGACTGTGTGAGTGAACGTGTGAGTGAACGTGTGAGTGAACGTGTGAGTGAATGTGTGAGTGAACGTGTGAGTGAACGTGTGAGTGAACGTGTGAGTGAATGTGTGAGTGAATGTGTGAGTGAATGTGTGAGTGAACGTGTGAGTGAACGTGTGAGTGAGCGTGTGAGTGAACGTGTGAGTGAACGTGTGAGTGAACGTGTGAGTGAACGTGTGAGTGAGCGTGTGAGTGAACGTGTGAGTGAACGTGTGAGTGAATGTGAGTGTGAATGTGTGAGTGAACGTGTGAGTGAACGTGTGAGTGAGTGTGTGTGAATGTGTGAGTGAATGTGAGTGAACGTGTGAGTGACTGTGTGAGTGAACGTGTGAGTGAACGTGTGAGTGAACGTGTGAGTGAACGAGTGAGTGAATGAGTGAGTGAACGTGTGAGTGAACGTGTGAGTGACTGTGTGAGTGAACGTGTGAGTGAACGTGTGAGTGAACGTGTGAGTGGATGTGTGAGTGAACGTGTGAGTGAACGTGTGAGTGAACGTGTGAGTGAATGTGTGAGTGGATGTGTGAGTGAACGTGTGAGTGAATGTGTGAGTGAACGTGTGAGTGAACGTGTGAGTGAACGTGTGAGTGAACGTGTGAGTGAACGTGTGAGTGACTGTGTGAGTGAACGTGTGAGTGAACGTGTGAGTGAACGTGTGAGTGAGTGTGTGAGTGAACGTGTGAGTGAACGTGTGAGTGAATGTGTGAGTGAACGTGTGAGTGAACGTGTGAGTGAACGTGTGAGTGAATGTGTGAGTGAACGTGTGAGTGAACGTGTGAGTGAACGTGTGAGTGAGTGTGTGAGTGAGTGTGTGAGTGAACGTGTGAGTGAACGTGTGAGTGAATGTGTGAGTGAACGTGTGAGTGAACGTGTGAGTGAACGTGTGAGTGAACGTGTGAGTGAATGGGTAGAAATGTGAGTAACAAATTGTAAAGCGCTTTCGATAAAATCGCTATATAAAAAAGCAGCCATTTACCATTTACAGGGGGCGCTCCACTGAATTCAATCTCTATATATATGGTCTTTAGTGGCGCTGCGGAGTGGACACACTACTTGTCCAAGGCTTGCAGGGAGTGTCATCTGGACGTGGTCCAATACTCCACACCCACCACTTAAGGACCAGAGTCCAGTCCACTGACCCACATCACCTGCCTCCACTTCATTATAGCTACAGCCGGCGCTGAACACACAGAGCTACCAGGGCGGCCGGGCCGTACCGAAGAGTTCTTTTTACTTTATCTACTTTTTCTCCCATTTTCTATTTTTCTCCCATCCCAATTTCGTATCGTCCAATTCTCCCCTCCCCTGTCTCGAACGCTGTTAGGCCATGCCTCCCACTGGTCGGCTGCAGTGAGGATAGAAGCCTTGCATCACGTGTCCCCTCCGGTACTCGAGGAGGCAGCCGTCGCATCTTTTCACCTGCACAGCGTGATCTCTCAGCGTCGGGGGTCTGCGTGGGAGGGACACGCCGCCCCCGTCGCTTCCTGATTCTGCTGCGCAGGCGCACCAACCGACCTGTAGGAGTCGCTGTCCACAACGTCCGATCCCCACCCACCGGCTTCCCACCCCCTAACACTTGCCAATTGTATTAGTATGAACGACCAGCCAAGCCGGTAGCAACGCCGAGAGAGCTGGGCTCAAACCCAGCGTTGGTGGCGAGCGCCTTGCCCACTGCGCCACTTAGCCGCCGCTGTACCGAATAGTTCGAAGCTTCATTCATAATCTAAATCAACATTCGAATTTATATACATTTTTAAAAGATTTTGTATGCGTCTATTCATTCTGTCTAAACCAATGGGAGTTTTTCTTCACAGATAAAGATTAGGCTACACTAATATTATAGTATTATACTATTTATTATAGTATATGACTCGTCATAAAAATTCAAATAAAACATGTATCATAAATGATGTAGCCGGTCTGCATCCGCTCGGCACTCGGCGCTCCATCAAGACGTCACCATCACTTTCGTACCAACCGCGCCCTTATTGCATTATTTATGTTGACGAAACTGACGAGTTATACTTATATTCATTAAAGAAAGTTGATTTAATAAAGAAATACTCATTTAATGAGATTAATCACTTTATTCAAATGGAGGATTTAGTTTGAGGATTTCTTTTTTTATGATTACGTCATAAAAAATATGACGACAGTCATTCGAAGCTTCATTCAAATACTTCAATAGAAGCTTCGAATGTAAAAGAAAAATGACATTCGGTGCAGCCCTAACACACACACACACACACACACACACACACACACACACACACACACACACACACACAGGCACACATGTGTACAAACAAACACACAGATGTCTCAAAGTCGACTGATTCACTAGGACAACAGTTCATTGAGTAGTGAAGTGCATGCAAATGGCAGATTTAATTACAGTTTACCACGAAAATGTGTATCTAAGGAGCGTTCTGAAATTCTTTAAACTAGAGTCCTACAAGTCTGTCCTTTCATCAGCTTTCATCAATGAGACGCAAAAACCTGAATACGGCAAAACAAATATTGACCGCCGATAGCACACGTGTCACACATGGATGCGTTCAACTGTTGCATGAGGAAGGACAGAGCGGACCCTGCTGTCGGAGTGAGAGGGAGCGGACCGTGAACTCAAGAGGTGAGTCACGACAACATCACTCACCCCCCCCCCCCCCCCCCCCCCTCTCGCAGAAACACACACACAGCTTTGGGCTGAAACAGTGCCCTTGTCCTCGTTCGGTGACACGCACGGTTTGTTATGAAACATACTCTCTCGCTCCGGCCCTGGGAGGCCTGCGTGCATCTCTGCCTGGGTCTCCCTGTGTCTTCTCTCTAGATCACTGGTTCTCAGTGGGGTCGCACATTGGAAAGTAAATAATAATAATAATCAAATTAAAAACATTTAAGAAAATGTATGTTGGCAACATATTTTGGCTAAATATGCCTCGTTTTATAAATGTGTATTGATAACATAGTGCTGTAATTAAATGTTTTTTTTTTTTTTTTTTTTTTTTTTTTTTTTCCCTCCATTTTTCCTCCGATTTTCTCCCATCCCAATGTTAGTCGTTATGCCAATTCCCAGTCCCTTCCTGGTCGCTGCGCACTTACCCCCCACAGTCAGATCATCTGGGAGAGTGGAGGCTATCACGTGCTTCCTCCGACACACGTCCAGCCAATCACCGCTTCTTTTCACCTGGCAGCGCGGATTCTCATCGAGAGGGCGTAGCGTGTGGGAGGATCACACTATCCCCCTCGAGTCCTATCCGCGCTTAGCAGGCGCCCCGACCGAACTGTAGGAGTCGCTGTTTACAACGACCCGGACCCACCCCGCCAGCTTCTCCCACCCTCTAATACTGCCAATTGTATTAGTGTGAACGGCCAGCCAAGCTGGTGACAACCCCGGAGCTGTGAGCTGGATTCGAACAGGCGAATCCAGCTCACAGCTCCGGGGCTGGTGACGAACGCAATCTCCACTCGGCCACCTAACCGCCCTTGTAATTAAATGTTCTAATAAATATGCACGATCAAGTTCAACCATTTTGATATATTCCTTAATTCCACGTTGAAAGTACGCGGTACATTAAGTGTGGGGTCCCCAAAAGAAATGTCTAAATAAAATGGGGTCGTGGTATGAAAGAGTTTGAGAACTCCTGCTCTAGGCAAAAACAAATGATCCAACCGGTTGTACTGGGGATACAACACGAGGGAGTATGTTTGTAGGAATAACAGAGAGAAGAGGCCATTGAATTAATTTGATTAACAAACACCTGAATCAGCAACAAAAAAAAAATTATTGCAAACGCCAACTGTTCCGCCAACGCAAAATATATTTCCTCACGGCGCCTGTTCAATAAAGGGGAAGTTCCCTCGCTCTGTCGAGACGGTTGCTGTGTCTCCTGGGGGCGTAGCGTACGTGAGATGAGTCTGCGGTTTAAACCCCCGGGGCGACGGACGCACGCACGCATTACACGCTTTGTTTGAATATGATGTCATCGCGCGACATGGCGCCCCCTCGAAACTCAACATGGAGAATATTTCAACGGTGTAATGAGGTACTCATAAATGTGACATTGGAATTTACTACCGTGCCCTCCTCATGTCCCGCCTGTCCCATTGTTGTTGATGTGAGACTGACGTTTAAAAACAAAACATGTGCACAACCTCGGGTCAATCATTTGCTATGTAGATTTGGCCCATGAACGAGAAATTCCTTTGTTTCTACGTTTCTACCTGTACCGGTAAAATAATGTGCTTTGCAAAGGAATGTTACTCGATAGGCTGTAATCAGGATGCATTACACAGGTTCGGCGGGAAATTACATGACTGAATTCCTCTTCTGTTTTTAAAACTGAGTAAGCGATTTGAGAGATTCTTTGAACCCCTTTGTACAGGCCCCCTAGCAAAAACATGTAACATAATTATGAAACTAGACAATCAAGCATGTCATGCTAGCTCGTCATGCTAGCTCATCATGCTAGCTCGTCAGGAAGGGGGCTAAACAATGCTCCAAAGTTAGGTACAACTTTGGCAAGGGGAAAGAAATGGCATGGCCATTTTCAAAAGCGATTTCACCTCTCACCTCAAGATATCTGAATATGAAATGGGTTCTATGGGGTACCCACGAGTCTCCCCTTTACATACATGCTCACTTTAGGCCATGCCAATTGGTGTATTGTATTATTTCTGCATACTGGGGTAAACAGTCTTGGAATTGTATAAATTTAGTTATGACTGGAGAGCTGAGACTCTTGTGGATCAAATGAGCCCAGCTGTCTTCATGTGTGATGATGTCAGTCGCCATAGCAACCATTTCACTGTAGTGAGACGACCATTTAGTAATTACTAGTGTTGGTAGTGAAAGGTTTAACCTCACGTATTGTCTCAGTGAAAGGGTTAACCCTTTGGTAGTGTGGTAGTGAAAGGGTTAAACCTCCCTGGTACATCGTGCAACAGTTTCTTATAGTATTTTCTTGTTTTTCTTGTGCTTTTATTGACGCCTAATTGTATTGATGTGTATTACTGATCTTTTTTCTTATACCTTTATACTCATCTGTGTTATAATTATCTATTTTAAATAGCATGTTTCAAGTTTCTTTAGTTTCATTAATAGTTGTCATACAGAAGTACAGAATACTTTTATACAAAATGCTTCTTTCTGTTACGCTCCAGAGACTGTGCTAGACAAAAGATAAGTATAAAATAAAATAAAATAGTATAGCATGTAAAAATAGAAGTAGAAATAGAAGTCAAGTACGTAGACAGTGTTCAGTATATACATATGTACAATGTTCGATGCAGAATAGAGTAACTGAGTTACCGTACAATATACAATATACTAATATACAATACTATATAGTGCAAAGCAGAAATGGGATGAGGTACAATTTAGGTACAATTTACAGTAAGGTGTACTGAGGTATGGGTTGTAGTGCAAATTCTTTGCCAATAAATATAAAGTGTGTCTAGGTGATCTAAAGTGTGGAGAGTGGGTGCTGCAGTGAGTTGTTTGTTTAAAGTGAGTGTGTGCGTGTGGATGTGTGTGCTGTGAGTGCATTTGATGGTTGTTGCATAGTGTTATTGTTCGTTGAGCAACCTGATGGCCTGGGGATAGAAGCTTCTTCTGAGTCTTTCTGTGCTTGCCATGAGACTCCGGTATCACTTGCCTGACCGCAGCAGTTCAAAGAGGCAGTTGTTTGGGTGGCTGGAGTCCTTAATAATTCTCTTAGCCTTACCCCTGCACCGCTTGTTGTAAATGTAACTCGACATCGTAGCAAAAACCTTACCGTCATGCACTTGTCCTAATATACTAACCTACACTGTAGCACTCAACACTTTGATGAACATTGTTACTCAGCTGATAGAGTCGTGCCCTTCCTGATGACTTGTCGTACAGAACTTGTAAGTCGCTTTGGCTAAAAGCGTTTCAGCTAAATTACTAAATGTAAATGTTTTTTTTTATCCACTTTTTCTCCCATTTTCTATATTTTCTCCCATCCCAATTTCGTATCATCCAATTCAACCCTCCCCTGTCACGGACGCTGTTTCTTGCCTCCCACAAGCCGGCTGCAATGTGGACTAAGTCATACATAGCACAAGTCCCCTCCGGTACTTGAGGTAACAGCAGTCGCATCTTTTCACCTGCGCAGCTCGATCTCTCAGTGGCGAGGAGTAACGCGTGGGAGGCTCACGCTGCCCCCGACACTTCCTGATTCCACTGCGCAGGCGCACCAACCGACCTGTAGGAGTCGCTGTCCACAACGCCCGATCCCCACCCATCAGTTTCCCACCCCCTAATACGGCCAATGTGTATTAGTACGGACGACCAGCTAAACTGAAAGCAATGTGGAGCGCTGGGCTCGAACAGGCGAGCCCAGCGTCTCCAGATTTCGTGGCGAGCGCCTTGCCCACTACGCCACGTAGCCGCCCTTAAATGTGATGTAAATGTAAATGTAAATGGGGGCAGACCTCAACCTAATTGTATTTGTATGTTTTCTTTTGTGTGGACCCCAGGAAGAATCATTGGAATTCAAAAGATGAAATGCATTGGAGTTTATTGTGGAGTTTTCGAATGATTTGAATTGTTCATGGGTCATGTTTTGACTTGGCTAATGAAGAGGGCCGTGGACCCATTTCCAAAAGTTACATAGTGCAGGTTAAGACTTCCCACACGTTGTCAGCCAGGCCCCTCTCGGGTAACTGGAAACATTTAGGCGCGTTAACGGAGAGGTATGACTCATCATATGTTCTTGTTTTTGGCAAAAGATGTTCACATTATCTCAAACGCTTGTTATGAAGGTCAGTTTTTCACTTTTGGTTCCTGCCAGTGTCACAAAAACATTTTGTTTTCAGATTTCTTCTCTCCCTGCTTGGATAGTTAACCTGTAGCGTCAGCTAGCTAGCTTGTCATCACAGGCGAATTAACCGATCTTGTGTGACGGCAACCCACTGTAGCAACAGGGCTTGTTTACAGCTCTTGTGTGCAACAACCACGCATTGTATTTATATCAGAATACATTTGGTTTTGATTGCTTTGTTCCAGCCAGACCTCTCTCTCCACACTGTGTTAGCGCTGTGTGCCAGCATTCCAGCTAAGCTAGCGGAACAACCATACAACTATATAAGGGAACAATAATATTTCTTCTCTGTCCCATCCCATCTCCCCTCTGCGGTACGTCTAGGGCGGCCCACCAAGGGGGGCCGCACCCCACGGTTTGGGAAACCACTAGTTTATTGGGGCCCAGAGTTTTGTAATAATATTATATCAGGAGTTGTGCGTTAACTCCCAACCCTTATATGGGCGTGAGGCACCTCCTTACCTTGAGATGCCCAGGAGATTCAAGATTCAAGGTTGTTTATTGTCACGTGCACAGTTCAACAGACAGTTTGCCATACAATGAGAATCTTACTTCGCTAGTCCGCCCTTCACACAAAATCACACAATACTTAACTAAAACATATTTAAATACAAGCGAGTGCTCGAAAATAAGGTACAAATAGATAAATATAATATATACAAGGCACGGTGAGTTACATTGCACGTTCCGATCAGTGTTTACATATAAATGGAGGTGACAGTGGGTCACAGCAGCAGTTAAAAGTGGAGCACGGCCATCTTGTGTCTCTCCGAGTCCTTACCTTGCCCAGGAGCACGGCCATCTTGTGTCTCTCCGAGTCCTTACCTTGCCCAGGAGCACGGCCATCTTGTGTCTCTCCGAGTCCTTACCTTGCCCAGGAGCACGGCCATCTTGTGTCTCTCCGAGTCCTTACCTTGCCCAGGAGCACGGCCATCTTGTGTCTCTCCGAGTCCTTACCTTGCCCAGGAGCACGGCCATCTTGTGTCTCCAGCGGCCCTTGTTGAGCGAGGCCACTCTGATCCACAGGTTGAGCTGGGAGTTGTACATCCACACGTCCCTGCTGTTGATACGACCGCCTGAAACACGGAGGACATACATTTATGGTATCTGTGATGAATCACGGTTTATGTTTTTTTTTTTTTATCCACTTTTTCTCCTTATTTTAAATTGTTTTCTCCCATCCCAATTTTGTGTTTCCAATTCTCCCTCCCCTGTCTTGAACGTTGCTCGACTATGCCCCCCACTGGTCGGTTGTAGGGAGTATAGAAGCCTTGCATCACGTGTCCCCTCCGATACACGAGGAGGCAGCCTGTCGCATCTTTTCACCAGACAGCGCGGACTCTCAGTGGCGAGGAGAAACGTGTGGGAGGCTCACACTACCCCCGCTACTTCCTGTCTCTGCTGTGCAGGCGTCCCCCAACCGACCTGTAGGAGTCGCTGTCCACAACGTCCAAATCCCCACCCATCGACTTCCACCTGCTAACTCTGCCAATTGATTTAGTATGACGGCCGGCCCAAGCCGGAGGCAACGCTGACACCCGGATTCGAAACCGGAGTATCTTGCGTTGGTGACGAGCGCAATCTCCGCTGCGCCACCCAGCCGCCTTATGTGTGTTTTTATTATAGTTTATTCTAAGGTGCTTTTGGCTTTATTTCGTCTTTCTGTGAAGGACAGCTGTCTATTTCGTCTTTCTGTGAGGGACAGCTGTCTATTTCGTCTTTCTGTGAAGGACAGCTGTCTATTTAGTCTTTCTGTGAAGGACAGCTGTCAATCACTGGCCTCTGCAGTTAGTTGCCATGCGGCATGGCAGGTGTGAGGGCTTGATTGCCCCCTGATTGGTGTCAGCTGTGCAGCGCCTCTAAGTAGGTTTGGTTCGGATGCTTGTTGTCCATTTCATGTTTTTCACTCAACAGTAGAGGAGCGTCCCAAGCTCATGCTTCTAGGGCTTTCTCTGTCTCTAGTGCTGTTGTTGTTTTTCTTGTTGTTTTCAACTGCTAGGCAGTGGTGGTGGTTATTTGGGGATTTTTACCCAGTTATTTTATAGGCTACTGGTGTTTTGTGTTTCCTACAGTTTTTATTTGTATTTATTTTATTCTTGTGTTTTCCCCACCCTCTCTCATCGCTTAGCGATTCCTGGGGATACATTTAGGATTCCTCTTTTTGTGTGTGTCTGTGTGTGTGTGTGTGTGTGTGTGTGTGTGTGTGTGTGTGTGTGTGTCTGTCCCAATCCTGACAGGTATCTGGTACATCAATTCAGCTATTTCACTCCATGAAGCTGTTTTGAAATGGCCAGGAATACTCTCCAAAGTCAGGTTTTCATCTCATACTCAAGAGAGCTTCTTCTGGGTGTCTCAAGATGAGATTTAGGTCATTTTAAAACCCAGTTCAAAGGTTAATACAGGGTTCCCACAGACATTGCAAAATGAAATTCAAGGACTTTTAAGTACTTTTCCAAGCACTATTTTTTCATTTTCAAGATGTCACTCGAAGGATACAATTCACTTTTAAATGTTTAATCATCCTCGGGCGGCTACGTGGCGTAGTGGGCAAGGCGCTCGCCACGAATGCAGAGACGCTGGGCTTGCCTGTTCGAGCCCAGCGCTCCACATTGCTTTCAGTTTAGCTGGTCGTCCGTACTAATACACATTGGCCGTATTAGGGGGTGGGAAACTGATGGGTGGGGATCGGGCGTTGTGGACAGCGACTCCTACAGGTCGGTTGGTGCGCCTGCGCAGTAGAATCAGGAAGTGTCGGGGCAGCGTGAGCCTCCCACGCGTTACTCCTCGCCACTGAGAGATCGAGCTGCGCAGGTGAAAAGATGCGACTGCTGTTACCTCAAGTACCGGAGGGGACTTGTGCTATGTATGACTTAGTCCACATTGCAGCCGGCTTGTGGGAGGCAAGAAACAGCGTCCGTGACAGGGGAGGGTTGAATTGGATGATACGAAATTGGGATGGGAGAAAATATAGAAAATGGGAGAAAAAGTGGATAAAAAAAAAAGAAAATGTTAATCATCCTCTTGTCCTGCTGGCCAGCTGGAGCATCACACCTGACCCTGACCCTGCTGGCCAGCTGGAGCATCACACCTGACCCTGACCCTGCTGGCCAGCTGGAGCATCACACCTGACCCTGACCCTGCTGGCCAGCTGGAGCGCCACACGGGAAGAGATGAGGAGAAGCAGTTGGAGCGCGAGACAGCGGCTCGTCAGATTTAATTAAAACAGAACAAAAAAACGATTTCTTGATTCAGAACAATTTGATCATGGATGAACAAAACATTAAATGTGAATGGTTGATTTGAATTTCAATGAATTTTTAAGCACCTTGTTAAAGAAAATTAGCTATTTTTGAATTTTTTTTTCAAAAATCAAGCACTTAAAGCACTTCAAAAACATTGTGCAAACCCTGTTAATATTACGTTACAAAACACATTCTGTTTATTTCATTTAAGTCGGTGTAAGGGTCTAAAAATATAGCATAGTTGGTGTTGGTCAACACCCAGACTGTTAGGATGTGTTCAATCACGTCAAGGTCACATGTTTTCTCCTAACTAGGGAACGGCTAACGGCATCTTATCTGACTCTGAGCCAGGTCCCCCTGTGTCAAGCTCACCATCAAAGGCAGACTATATACTGTAGCAGCTCATTAAACACAGCACACACACAGCTGCCAGTGGGTTCTGTGTCAACACACACACACACACACACACACACACACACACACACACACACACACACACACACACACACACACACACACATATATATAATATATTGTGGCAGATATCACCCCCCCTCTCATGGATATGTGAAGGACAGGAGATATTACTGCCATGGAAGGAGTGGAAACAATTAAGTAGCTGATTAGTACTGCTAGAACACACCTGTGCATCATTAGTTCACCCACATCTCACGCGCACACACTACAAATACACTAGGATGGAGAGAGTTGAGTTGAGTGGAGGTGAGGTAGGAGTTGTTGTATTGAGAGAGAGAGAGATTGTTGTGTACAGAGTTTGTGCGAGGTGAGAGGTAGTGAGAGGAGAGGTGAAGTTCAAGTTTCTTTAATAGTTGTCATACAGAAGTACAGAATACTTTCATACAAAATGCTTCTTACTGTTACGCTCCAGAGACTGTGCTAGACAAGATAGTATCAAATAACATAGTATAGCATGTAATTTAGAAGAAGAAAATGAGGTCACAGTGTTCGGTATAGACATATGTACAATGTTCTGAGTTACCATATAATATACAATACTATGCAGTGTACTAATGTACAGTACTATCTAGTGCAAAGCAGAAATGGGATGAGGTACAATTTAGGTACAATTTACAGTAAGGTGTACGAGTTGTAGTGCAATCCTTCATCAATAAATATAAAGTGTGGGGAGTGGGTGCTACAGTGTGTTTGTTTAAAGTGGGTGTGTGCTATAAAGTGTGTGGAGTGGGTGCTACAGTGTGTTTGTTTAAAGTGAGTGTGTGCGTGTGGATGTGTGTGCTATGTGCGTTTGGTGGTTGTTGTTGTGTAGTGTTCATTCATTGTTCGTTTAGCAGCCTGATGGCCTGGGGATAAAAGCTTCTTCTGAGTCTTTCTGTGCTCGCCTTGAGACTCCGGTATCGCTTGCCTGACCGCAGCAGTTCAAAGAGGCAGTTGTTCGGGTGACTGGAGTCTTTAATGATTCTCTTAGCCTTGCCCTTGCAACGCTTGTTGTAAATGTTCTGGAGGGTGGGGAGCCCCCCTCCAATTGTGCGTTCGGCTGAACGTGTCACTCTTTGTAGTCTGCTTCGGTCTTGTGCAGTGCTATTCCCAAACCAGGAGGTGATGTTGCCGGTCAAGATGCTCTCTATTGTACATGAGTAGAAGTTCTTAAGGATCTTCTGACTGACTTGGAACTTCCTTAGGCGCCTGAGGAAGTAGAGGCGTTGTCGTGCCTTCTTCACAACACTGTCAATGTGTGTGGTCCATGTCAAGTCCTCGGATATGTAGGCTCCGAGGTACTTAAAGCTGTTGACTCTCTCAACCGGTGCCCCGTCGATGCTGAGGGGGCTGTAGTCCTTGACCCCCGACCTCCTGAAGTCCACAATCATCTCCTTTGTTTTGCTGACGTTCAGGGAGAGGCTGTTTTCCTGGCACCATCCCGCCAGGACCTTGACCTCTTCCAGGTAGGCCCTCTCGTCGTTGGCAGAGATCAGGCCCACCACCACTGTGTCGTCAGCAAATTTGATGATTGTATTGCTACTCCGCTGAGCCACACAGTCGTGTGTGTACAGGGAGTAGAGGAGGGGACTCAGAACACAGCCCTGGGGGGCCCCTATGTTGAGGGTGATGGATGAGGAGGTGCAGTTGCCTGCTCTCACCACCTGGGGTCTGCCAGTCAGGAAGTCCAAGACCCACTGGCAGAGGTCATAGTTCAAGCCCAGGTCCCTGAGCTTGGCTATGAGTATGGAGGGGACTATGGTATTGAATGCCGAGCTGTAGTCGATGAATAGCATTCTCACATAGTTCCCCTGCCTCTTGTCCAGGTGTGATGCTGCTGTGTGCAGCACATGGGCTATGGCGTCCTCCGTGGACCTGTTGGGGCGGTATGCAAATTGCAGGGGGTCCATGTTGATGGGGAGGGAGGAGCAGATGTAGCCCTTTACTAGCTTCTCAAAGCACTTCATGGCTATGGAGGTGAGAGCTACAGGGCGGTAGTCGTTGAGGCAAGCAGGCTTGGATTTCTTGGGTACAGGGATAATAGTGGACTTCTTCAGGCAGGTGGGGATGACAGCCTGTTCTAAGGACAGGTTAAATATGTCAGTGAATACTGGGGCCAGTTGGTCGGCACAGACTTTTAGGACGCGGCCGGGGATGCCGTCCGGACCTGCTGCCTTCCTGATATTCACTTTTTTAAAGGTCCGCCTCACCTCATGCTCTGTTACCCTGAACACTGCGCCTCCATCAGCAGCCGACCCCCCCCCCCCCCATTGCCGTGGCTTGTGAGCTGGTGTTGTTATTACCAGCATCAAACCTCGCATAGAAGGTATTGAGGTCATTTGCTAAGGAGATGTCACTGTTCAGTTTGAGGGAGGCGCCTTTGTAGTCTGTCATCGTTTTGAGCCCCTGCCACATAGCTCTAGAGTCAGCTTGTTCAAACTGAAGGTGAGAGGTAGTGAGAGGAGAGGTGAAGGTGAGAGGTAGTGAGAGGAGAGGTGAAGGTGAGAGGTAGTGAGAGGAGAGGTGAAGGTGAGAGGTAGTGAGAGGAGAGGTGAAGGTGAGAGGTAGTGAGAGGAGAGGTGAAGGTGAGAGGTAGTGAGAGGAGAGGTGAAGGTGAGAGGTAGTGAGAGGAGAGGTGAAGGTGAGAGGTAGTGAGAGGAGAGGTGAAGGTGAGAGGTAGTGAGAGGAGAGGTGGAGGTGAGAGGTAGTGAGAGGAGAGGTGAAGGTGAGAGGTAGTGAGAGGAGAGGTGAAGGTGAGAGGTAGTGAGAGGAGAGGTGAAGGTGAGAGGTAGTGAGAGGAGAGGTGAAGGTGAGAGGTAGTGGGAGGAGGTGAAGGTGAGAGGTAGTGAGAGGAGAGGTGAAGGTGAGAGGTAGTGAGAGGAGAGGTGAAGGCGAGAAGGTGTTCATTGTGTACTGGACCCTGGACTGGCTGAGAAACCACCTTGTGTTCTGACCCTGGACCGGACGACTACCCTGAGTATTGAACAATCCCTTTTTCTGTCTGCGAGCCTGTTTTGTGTTTTTGACCATCGGACTGTATCACGACCATTCTTTTGTTTTTCCCACTGGATTCTGCCTTTAATTCAATCAATATTCGTATTGATTGATATTGCTCTTGTGTGGACATTTGAATTTGTTTGGTTTTGAACCGTGACGAGTCTGAACCCCACCCAGGCTCGTCACGTTATATATATATATATATATATATATATATATATATATTATATATATATATATATATATATAATATATATATACACAGCAGTTGGCTGACTTCCTCCTCTGTCTCTGGGTAAACATGTCTTTGAGGAACTTTTTCTTCTTCTCCTTCTTCCCTCAGCTGTAGGGAACAACAACAGGCGGCGGCAGTCAGCCAATCAGGTCGCTGTGTGTGACCAGGCACATTTCTAACAAGCCCTAACACACCACCCCCCCCCCTACCCCGCTTTCTTTCTCTCCCCACACCTGTCTGTTGATCCTGCACAGACTGAGGCCAGGGCCAACCAGAGAGAGAGAGAGAGAGAGAGAGGAGGAGAGAGAGAGGAGAGAGAGAGAGAGAGAGAGAGAGAGAGAGAGAGAGAGAGAGAGAGAGAGAGAGAGAGAGAGAGAGAGAGAGAGAGAGAGAGAGAGAGAGAGAGAGAGAGGAAGAGAGAGAGAGAGAAGAGAGGAAGAGAGGAGAGAGAGAGGAAGAGAGGGAGAGAGGAGAGAGGGAGAGAGAGAGGGAGAGAGGAGAGAGAGAGAGAGAGAAGAGAGAGAGAGAGAGAGAGAGAGAGAGAGAGAGAGAGACACCATATACATAATATACCAGAGCAAACTGATCCCTCTGGAGACAAAGGAGCGGCGCTGAGCTAACGGCTCCGACTGAACTGAGAGAGAGACGCTACAAAGCTGACGTCGCCTAGCGGCTGGGTGGCGCAGCGGACTAAGCGCTCGTCACCAACGCAAGAGACACCGGTATCGAATCCGGCTGTCAGCGTTTGCCTCCGGCTTGGGCACGGCCGTCTCATACTGGCTCGATTGGCAGAGTCAGCGGGAGGGGACGTCAGATGAGTGGTGGTAATCTGGTCATTGTGAACAGCGACTCCTACAGGTCTACCGGTCAGGGCGAGACCTGCACACGCGAGGGAGGGAGATGGTGAGGGTAGTGTGACCTCCCACGTGTTACACTTCAACCAATGAGAGTCCGCGCTGTCAGGTGAAAAGAGGTTGCTGGCTGTCTCCTATGTGACGGAGGAAGC
>NW_028174345.1:0-2000 GCF_963971535.1 Notolepis coatsorum | reverse complement strand
TTTGAGAAAACAGATTTCACAAGGCCCTGTATCTACCTACCTATATGTAGGGCTGGGCGATATCGCCAAAAAAATTATCTCAGATTTTTTCATACCACATCCGATTTACGATTTTAATCGATTTTTTTCTCTTAAAAACTAGAAACGCCAAGGAAATCATTCAAATAAGCTTTGTTTTTATTTGACACAAAAACAGTATCAAACCAAGATGAATTTCCCTATTGGGATTGAAGTGCAAACCTAACTTTCACCAATCTTCACTTAAAAAATGTAAATGTAGCCAAACTAACACTGTGGTTTGAAATAAAACGATTGAATCTTGAATCTTGATGGGAGAAAAATAGAAAAAAGGAGAAAAAAGTGGATAATAAAAATAAAAAAATCTAGTGCAAATCTAACTTTCACCAAACATCACTTTTTGTAAAATAAAAGGGGACTCAAAAAAAATATTTATTTTGTTGTGAAAATCGATTTTCATTTTAAAAAAAATCGTCCTAAATCATGCATTTGAATTAATCAATAAAATCGATTAATCGCCCAGCCCTACCTATATGTATGCTCCCATTTTCCTTTCGCTGTGTGTGTACCCACCTACCTACCTACCTACCTACCTACCTACCTACCTACCTACCTACCTACCTACCTACCTACCTACCTGCCTACCTACCTACCTACCTACCTACCTACCTACCTACCTACCTACCTACCTACCTACCTACCTACCTACCTACCTACCTACCTGCCTACCTACCTACCTACCTACCTACCTACCTACCTACCTACCTACCTACCTACCTACCTACCTACCTACCTACCTACCTCCTACCCACCTAACCACTTACCCACCTACCTACCCACCTAACCCCTACCCACCTACCTACCCACCTAACCACCTACCCACCTACCTACCCACCTAACCTACCTACCTACCTACCTACCCACCTACCACCTAACCACCTACCCACCTATCTGCACACACACACACACACACACACACACACACACACACACACACACACACACACACACACACACACACACACACACACACGCACACGCACACACCCCGTTCTGCTCAACTGAATGGCTGTGCCTCTGGGCTTGTCTATATATATGTTGAAGTTGATCTCTAGCCTCTGCTACTCACTCACTCACACACACACAGACACACACACAAATACAATACACACACACGCACAGTCACACACACACACACAAATATATACAATACATAGACACACGTTGGTCCACAGGGGCACAGAACAGAACATTATGATGTGTGATGCTCCAGTATTAGTCCTGCTGTCTCTGACGGGGTTAGTCCCCTGTCAGCCACCCAGACCACCCTGAATGTCAGAGAGAGTGATTTATTATTTACACATCCATCTCTCTCTCTCTCTCTCTCTCTCTCTCTCTCTCTCTCTCTCTCTCTCTCTCTCTCTCTCTCTCTCTCTATCTGTCTGTCTGTCTCGCTCCCTGTCTCTTTCTCTCTTTCTCTCTGTCTGTGTGTGTATCTCTCTCTCTTTGTCTCTCTGTCTGTCTGTCTTTCTCTCTCTCCCTCCCTCTTTCCCTCTCTATCCCCATCTCTCTCTATCCATCCCTCCCTCTCTCTCTTGCCCCTTTCTCTCTCACTCCATCTCCCCCTCTCTCTTTACAGTAGATTCACTTTTAAAAAGAATCTTAAATAGTTTTTAAATTGTTTTTAACACTGTAAAGTAATTTTTTGTTTTTGTTTTACACTAATGTAATTTTAGCTATATTAATTGTTACAGTAGGTTCATTATGCATTGTGTGTACTGACTTTTAATAATTTTGTTTTTTGCAATAGTGATTGTTTTTGTGTTTTTTTGTGTGTGGACCCCAGGAAGACTAGCTGGTTGCTATCGCACCAGCTAATGGGGATCCCTAATAAAATCAAATCAAATAAAATCTCTCACTCCCTCTCTCTCACTCCATATTCCCCCCTCTCTATCTCTCCCTCTCCCTATCTCTCCCTCTCT
>NW_028174346.1:15000-25682 GCF_963971535.1 Notolepis coatsorum | reverse complement strand
CAACCTCTCTTGATTACAAACTACTTGCGCGTCCCTTACACCCAGATTGAGGTCGTACCACTCATCTACAGGAGGGGGGGGGGGGGGGGGGGGGGGGGGCAAAGCTACTAGTCTGGTAGAAGTGATGGATACATCCCATGAAAGTATATTCTGTTCCCGCTATGCTTAAATAACCCAGTCAATGAGACAGGCTGACCGAAGGCCCTGCACGGTGCCCCTGCTGTCGACATAAATCCACTTTTTTTTCAGCACGAAACGATCGCACACCTCTCCCAGCGCTTCCTACAAGTGTCCGTGTCCGTCCCCGAGAGCCCTGGCAATCAAAATTCCATGCATTCTCCACCGCTTTTCCTTCTGTTTTCCTTTCCGTACGATGCCGCCGGGCTCCGCCTTGGCTAATTGTTTTCACAGGAAACCACGACCTCTTCGTTTTAGGTGGTTGTTAATTTAGCAGTACGACGGCGCACAGCGTTGTGACACAGGCACACTGGATTTAGAGACCGCTCGTTTTGCTGCACAAGGAAATGAGAAACGCCCCGCGCGTGCCCACGTTCCTTTTTGTTTCACTCGGTACGTAACAGTCCTTAGAGATGAGCCGTCTTTTTGATGCATCCATTAAGGTGCTCTAGGGATTAAACAAAGGTGTGTCGACCATGCTATTAGTGTCGGGTCGCCTGCCAGTTGTCAAACGACCCCTTAACTTCAAGCTCTGAATCAAAGCACACATTTGAATTTCACGTTAATTTAGATCTAAAGCAGTTGTTGTTGTTGTTCTGGTGCACATGGCAGCCAGGGAGCTGATAATCGCACCCTGCGTGATGTTGTCAGGATTATCTCCCAGACCGCCTCTGAAGTTAGCCTTGCTCTCTCGTGGCTTTTTGAGTTGACGTCTTGATTTATGTCAACCGACGTCACCGCATCCAGCGAGGGACACGTGCTCTGGCCTCATGGGTGTTGCGGTCTGTCTCTCACCCGCGGTTTAATTTCACACTGGGGTGAACAGGGCGGGGGAGGCGGCCAGAGCTGAAGCGGTGGGCCCACAAAGGTGGTCAGGGTGGCTGACGGCAAAGCGGAGCGTGATATAGCCCCCCCGAAGTGCTGTGAGCGGCATTATTACGGTTTGTCCCCCTTGGCACAGGCTAGATATTTTTGGGTCCAGTACGGCTTAGCAACACTGCTGCACATTTTCTGGACGTGATTTTTAGCGTGTGAAAATACCAGTGTGTGTGTGTGTGTGTTTTGTCCTTGCCATAAATACAGGAGCTTTCTCTTGCTTTTTGGGGTTGTTTCTTTTTTTTCTCGTGGTGCCAAACAGTCAGGTCGTAAAAGCATGCTGGGACGTTTCAGATACTGCCATCACAATGCCTTTCTGTCTGCAGGGGAATCCATTTAACCACTGTTTTTGCAAGCGGGGGAAATTACAGTCTCTGATGGCTCTGCAGAGTTGTGGGGCGTGAGGAGCAGATGGCAGCTCTGCGTGTTCCTGGCCTTGAGGGGGTGTGGAAGGAACATGCTGTCACCCTGCATGAACCTCCACCCCCATCACCACCACCACCACCACTAGGGGATACTACCTCACGATGCGATACTATCGCGATACTTGCGCCACGATACGATAGTATCGCGATACTAAATATATCGCGATACGCTGAGTATTGCGAAATTATTATAATTTTTTGATAAAATTTTATTTATTACCTTTTTCAACTGCAAAGTAAAACTTTGTCAACATGTTTTATCTAATAAAATAAAGTTCAGTCTGTTCATCTCACTTCAATAATTTTTATTGCAGAACATGGTATTTTCTCAAGCAGACGGATGTAAACACTGTAATCTGTGTTGCATGTTTGTATTTATTTTGTATTTGTATTTATTTATTAACACAGTTAAACAAAAGTAAAAACAATACATAATAAGTGATTACAGGTATTGAAATGAACAATGCAACTTCCTTATAATTAAAAAAAAAAAATTAATGAATAATTAAATATCAATACTTGATGTCCCTGTATCGATACAGTATCGCCACGCAAAGTATCGCGATACTACTACGTATCAATTTCCCCCCCCACCCCTAATCACCACCATAACTACCATCAACACCACCACCATCATAACTACCATCAACACCACCATAACCACCACCACCATAACCATCACCACCATAACTACCTCCACCATCACCACCATAACTACCATCACCACCATAACTACCTCCACCATAACTACCATCAACACCACCACCACCATAACCATCAACCCCATCACCATCAACACCATCACCACCATAACCACCACCACCATAACCATCAACACCACCTCCACCACCACCACCATAACCATCAACACCATAACCATCAACACCATCACCACCATAACCACCACCACCATAACCATCAACACCATAACCATCAACACCATCACCACCTCCACCACCATAACCATCAACACCATCACCACCTCCACCACCACCACCATAACCATCAACAGCACCTCCACCACCACCACCATAACTACCTCCACCACCACCATAACCATCAACACCACCTCCACCATAACCACCACCACCATAACCATCAACACCACCTCCACTACCTCCACCATAACTACCTCCACCATAACTACCATCACCACCACCATCACCATAACTACCATCACCACCACCACCACCACCATAACCACCTCCACCATAACCACCTCCACCATAACTACCATCAACACCACCATAACCATCACCACCATAACTACCTCCACCATCACCACCATAACTACCATCACCACCATAACTACCTCCACCATAACTACCATCACCACCATAACTACCTCCACCATAACTACCATCAACACCACCACCACCATAACCATCAACACCATCACCACCACCACCATAACCATCAACACCACCTCCACCATAACTACCTCCACCACCACCATAACCATCACCACCATCACCACCATCACCATCACCACCATCACCATCACCACCACCACCATCACCATCAACACCATCACCATCAACACCATAACCACCACCACCATCACCATCAACACCATAACCATAACCATCACCACCATAACCATCACCACCATCACCATCAACACCATCACCATCAACACCATAACCACCACCACCATAACCATCACCATAACCACCATCACCACCACCACCATCACCATCAACACCATAACCATCAACACCATCACCATCACCATCACCACCATCACCATCACCACCACCACCATCAACACCATAACCATCAACACCATCACCATCAACACCATCACCATCAACACCATCACCATCAACACCATCAACACCATCACCATCAACACCATCACCATCAACACCATAACCATCAACACCATAACCATCACCACCATCACCATCACCATCAACACCATAACCATCAACACCATAACCATCACCACCATCACCATCACCATCAACACCATAACCATCAACACCATAACCATCAACACCATAACCATCACCACCAACACCATAACCATCAACACCATAACCATCAACACCATCACCATCAACACCATCACCATCAACACCATCATCATCATCACCACCACCACCACCACCACCACCACCAACACCATAATTACCACCACCACCACCACCACCACCACCAACACCATAATTACCACCACCACCATCACCACCACCACCACCACCACCACCACCACCACTGCTTAAAAGACACGGACCATTTGACCCACTAATGCGGTGCTGGTAATGGTAACATAATCAGTATCGAGAGAGAGGACTGATGTACTGAGTAATCGTTTCCTCAACTCCACTGAAGATGATTTATGACATGATCACAGACATCACACACAGAAGCCTCCCCTTCCAGCCTCCTCCACCAGCGACACCGTCATCTTCCCACGCACAGTTTGGTGAAAAATCTGCCAATCGCTATTGCTTTATTTTGGACCTAATGTTTTTGTGTTTAGGATAGGGGTGTCAAAAAAGCGATAAAAACAAACATCAGATGTTTGATGTGAAGAGTGCGCACTGCAGTTGCAAGAAGAGCAACTAGCCGAAAGCAATACACTTTACAACAGAATTGTGACTTTAAAATCTAATGTTAATTTGAATTGTGGATTTGGAGAAGCATGACACCCCTAGTTTTGGGCAACATAATTGGACAGAAGCTGTATCTGGACAGCCGCAGGTCGGGATGCTCTGATCGACCGGCCACCAATCGCTATTGGCCGATATTCATTCTAAATTGTTTGATCGGTGGTCTCTATAAAGGTGACGCAATCAGATGACACAAAACACGTAGGACCATTTCAATTTCTTACACACGGCAAAAGGAGCTTGTTAAAATGGCTTCACCGGTCTGACAGTAGGACTTTCAACTAATATATTTTTTAAAATTTTTTTTTATTATCTTTTCCCCCCTCCTTTTTCCGATGTTTCTCCCATCCCACTGTTTAGTCATTATGCCAATTCCCAACCCCCTTCCTGGTTGTTGCGCACTCCCCCCTTCTGTTGGTCCGGGAGGCCGGAGACTGTCGCATGCTTTCCTCCGACGCATGTGCAGCCAGCCGGCAGCCAGCCTGGCCGCGCAGATTCTCACCGGGAGAGTGTAACGTGTGGAAGGTCACACTACCTCCCTCCAGATCCTACCCTTGCTGTGCAGGCGCCCCGACCGAACTGTAGGGGTCGCTGTCCACAACGCCCAGGACCCACCCATCAGCTTTCCCACCCCTAACACTGCCAATTGTGTTAGTATGAACGACCAGCCAAGCTGATGGCAACGCAGAGAGCTGGATTCGAACGCAGCGTCTCCAGCGCTGATGGCGAGCGCCTTGCCCACTACACCACCCAGCTGCCCCAACTAATAGAGTTAACCAAACGAGAGAGGAGGAGATCTGCTGGTGCAATCTGACATTATTGTCAGAGCTTTGATGTGTTTATTTAGGAATGATTTGAGAATGGCATTATGGTGGCGGGTCGCTGAAGTGAGGCGCCGGTGTTTCCTGCCTGGATGAAAGCTGCTATAAGCCTCGTCTCGCACTCCAAGCGCACTCTTGCCAGACCCCAGCCGGGGGGTAATACAACAAACATGCTGGCTGGCCGGCTTGCGTTGTTAGCAGCCACTCTACACAGCGAAACAGCTTTTTCATGTAGCAACATGCTTATTATAGGGGGATCGCTTGGAACAGAAAACTGAAAACCAGAGAGATTTATGAATTATTTATGTCTGGAGAATGTGATGTAATGTTTGGGGATAGATCGTGAGTGGCAGCTAACGTTGGCCTGCTAGCTAGTTAGTTAGCAGCATTAGCTAACCTGTTGTTGCTGGTTTGACCGGCTGTGCTCTGAAGCTCGAGATTGACTTTGACTGCCTTCATTTGGGACAGATCCCACCGTGTGTTCCCACGAACCATCTTCCATTGTTAGTGGTGTCCAGCGCTGACGCTCTGCTACTGTATGTTACAGCCCTGCTGTCACCTGTTAGTGAAGTCTCACATTGTTTTGATCTACACCCCAGTAGTTTGTCAGCTCTAATTAATTAATCTGATTATATCCATAAAAACTTAAAATCTACATTTTACCAATAGCACAAAACTCTATTTGATATAGGCTAGTTTGAAACTGGCAAAATGGTATATAGCTAAAATATACATTTCGGTTGGACTTCATAAACCCTGTGATCGGTATCGGTGATCGGCCGATCATTCTTGTTGCTAAGCAACACAAAGTTTGCCATGTGCAAAGAGGTTGACGTTGACGAGTGGCGCGATGTGTCTAACGTCGAGGTGTTGGAGGCCGACACCTGCTGCGACCAACCGTTGGAAACGACAGGAAATAAAGACACAGACGCGTTCAAAGATCACCGTCTTAATCAAGTTAAATGGCCTAATGAGGGGGAAATGATAAAAAACACTCCCTCTGTTTTTCGGGGGGTTGCGAACCAAAAGGTTTGAGAACCACTGTATACTGTAATGTAACTAATAACAAAGGAGTTTTCAAGTTTCAAGTTTCTTTAATAGTTGTCATACAGAAGTACAGAATACTTTCATACAAAATGCTTCTTACTGTTGCGCTCCAGAGACTGTGCTAGACAAGATACGTATGAAATAAAATAGTATAGCATGTAAAATAGAAGTAAAAATAGAGGTCACAGTGTTCAGTATAGACATATGTACAATGTTCGATGCAGAATAGAAGTAACTGAGTTACCATACAATATACAATATACTATGCAATGTACTAATATACAATACTATATAGTGCAGAGCAGAAATGGGATGTGGTACAATTTAGGTACAATTTACAGTAAGGTGTACGAGTTGTAGTGCAAATCCAAAACCAATAAATATAAAGTGTAAAGTGTGTTTAAGTGATCTAAAGTGTGGAGAGTGGGTGCTGCAGTGTGTTGTTTGTTTAAGTGAGTGTGTGCGTGTGGGTGTGTGTGCTGTGTGCATTTGATGGTTGTTGCATAGTGTTTATTGTTCGTTTAGCAGCCTGATGGCCTGGGGATAGAAGCTTCTTCTGAGTCTTTCTGTGCTCGCAGATTAGAGCTCTCCTTGTCCCTTGTCTAGACTGCCAGACTAATGTAAAATACACCTGTTTGGCTACACAGAAGTTATTTACTGTTGCTTGCCGTGACTTCTTAGATACAGTTGTCAAAACATAATAATGATGACGGGTGATGGACAGACCTTCTATTTCTCTCCTGTATACTAAAACCAGGGCCCATATTCACAAACCCTCTGTGCCAATCTGAGATCAGTTACCAGGAACACTTGTGTTTTATGACCTTATTCAAACCCAACAGGCTGAAGCTGACTCTAGATCAGTACTCCTGCTTTGAGAGGTTTTGTGAATGTGGACCCGGGTCCCAGAGATTTTTAAATATCCTTGGAAATGGTTGAAAAACTCTCCTCAGTTTACTCTCCAGCATGGTGTTGTGGTGTTGGTTAGCGTCTGTTTTTCATTCGTATAACAGATGCGGTCTCATAAACGCATCGACTGATTCATGTAAACAATACGTTGCAGACCCCATCCTGTTCCCCTCTGGCATGGCATGGTTTCACTACCCCACCACGAGTAACTGCATCACAGGAATCCTGACTCGGAAGAATCCCTGGCCACAGTGATCGTCTGCATTCCTCTTGATTTCGGAACCCGGCGGACCGTTTGCTTACAAAGCGCATGGCTGTGGGCGCATTGCATCGCCCTGCCCCCCCCCGACTCTGGAGAGAGTGGAATACCCAATGAAGAGAGAAGAGATATGAAAAAAAGTTTGTTTTTGCACTTTTATTAGTCATGCGCTCGAATGCCAATCTCACCCAAATATCCCACCTCTATCCTCATCATCCTGGAGGTTTATGGAGTAGCGACGAGTAGCCCACCCTCCCGCTACCTTTTTGTTTTGGCTTTGTTGTTTTGATATCTGTCTGGTGGAGTGAGATAAGAGCAGCCCGGGCGTTGGAGACGAGAGGGATGTTGGTTTGGCCGAGTCTCCGATGATATCGTCTCCTTGTGTATTTGAACACTCCGGTGGAGCGGCGCCTCGCATTCCTCTCGACGAGAAGTCCAACGACGCCGCCTTCTTATTGGGTTTGGATCTCGACTGTGGTTTTAACCGGTAACGCAGGCCTCGAGACGGAACCGCCAGCCCCCCTCCGCTTCCGACGCTCCGTCTTAGCGTAAGGACTCGGAGGAGTCTAGAACAGTCGGACTTGGGTCAGCAGCAGCAACAGCAGAGGTTTAATCATTTCACCAGACTCTATGTTCATGTTCGGCAGCGAGAAGGAGAGAAAACAAAGAGGACGAGAGCCGGGGGGGTATTTTCTTCAGCGTCTGCTACTCATCTCTCCGTGCGTGGAGGAGGGCCGAGGCTCCAGAGAGAATGTGGCGGGGGGGGGGGGGGGGGGATGGGGCCAAAACAAACCCGGCGATGAGTGTCCGGACCACCGCCGTGGCTCTGGGGAGCGGCAGCTCTCTCCGTTCGCCGGCATTCCACTTGACATCAGAACCGGGCGGCGGGAGCGGGTCAGCTCACACGCTCGGCTCACGAAGCTCGTCTCCTCCTCATTACCCGAATAAGAAGAAACGTGTATTTACAGTATTTACAGTCACGCACCAAATTCTCCAGCGACTCTTCATCAATTTATACCTGATGGAGGCTTATTGATTGAGCTGCCACTTGCTTCATAAAGGATACATCGAGGGGCATGTTTTATCATCATGTCTTTCTTTTCTGGCTAATCAACTGTTATTATCGTTTGGGCCAAGGTGCCTCATTGATCGCAACCCAAAGCCATGCAGTTTAAAACACAGGGTTCTGTTGTGGGTCTGCGATCGATATGAGACGATATCGGTAACATTTAAATCAAAAAAAAAAGGCAATGGAAATATCATTTGACATTTTTATTTTTGAGCTCTTCCAGACATTTAAATCTATTGTTTTTAATACAAATAGACCTCCTGTTCACTGTCTTTAGTTCGTTTTTTTATTTGATCTTTTCGATATTAATATCCTATTCACTGTCACAGAGCTGTAATTTGTCTGGAAAAGGCATATTGGGAGTCCGAAGGTGCAGTACCGGCCAGATCCTGGTAGTGGCGCTGTCTCGAGAATGCAGTAATCCCCCTCCTTACCAGTCCCCACTTCTCTCTGCCTATGGCTCTGGGTTAGCTTGTTGTTAGCTTACGCTAACGTAACGTTAATTTAGATCTTTAACGCGACATGGGCATAAAGGAATGGCGAGGATTGCAAAGCAGGTTAGATGCATTTGACCCATTGCGGAATAAAACAGCAGGGACTTGTTTTGGGTCGCAGAATAGGCACACTAGCCTTGCTCTAGTGACGCTCTAGACGCTACTGCTGTGTGCTGTTGATCCGAGCCGAGCGGATACGACACTCCATGGGATTTTCAAAATAAGAGTATCGCAAAATGAATAGAATTTTTTACGTTGCATCGATCCTACTTGATCATTGATAATAGATCGATATATCGATCTGGATCGATGTATCGTCCCACCCCTAATGGTAGCTGACCGCATGGCTTGTCCACACATCACTCTCTCACCCACCGGGCGGCCTCTGATGTGTGGGTCGTTTCATACAGGGAAACCGGATAGACACAAGTTTACACATTACAATACTTAGGGTTTGGGCTGTTGTTAAATGTGATCGACTCATGTGTTGACGTTATTGACCGTCTCAGGGTTATAAGGGATCCAGAAGCATGTATCAAGCCTTGAAACTGGAATGACCAACTCTTAATTCTCTTCTTAGTTCCCATGCAGAAATTCAGCCACTTCTCCATCTTCTCTTCTTTGATGGCTGACTTGTTTTGTTTATGAGCTTTCACACTGGCCAGCTCTCTTTCCTCTCTCTCTCTCTCTCTCTCTCTCTCTCTCTCAGGAATCCTGGGAGGAAATGAAACGGGGGGACGGTATGGTATGGGGGAGGGAGGGAGGGGGGGGGGTGTTGTCTGGTGGAATTAGAAGTAGATGGAAGAGTTCCCCGTCTTTCTTGTTTAAGTTTTTTTCACAAAGCCTGTCAATCATGCGTACAGCGGTCCCAGAGGTCCGCCTCCTGCTGCGGTGTGCGGTGGGCAGGTCGGATGATGAGGTGGGGGCTCAGTCAGCCATGTCGTCTCCAACAGCTGGTCCTTCGGTCATGGCTAGAAGGGATCTGCATCTTGTTGAGTTTTCACCTTTATAAAAAAAAATTATAAAAAACTTACCTTAACCCTATAACTTACCCCCACTGGAGACATTACATCCCACTTTAATCTAAAATGAAGATGGAAAAACATATATTTATGTTGAAGTTTATTATTTAAAGTTATTATTATTATGCATTTCAATGAAATGCCTTCTGGCTATTCACCATATTAGGAACCAAAGGTCAATGACCTTCCGGGGGGGGGGGGGGGGGGGGGTCATAACTGACATACTCCGTGAAGTCCTTAGGCAGTGCGGTCATGTAAGTCGTACTTACGTTTGACAGATTGGTTTCTATTTCGTATGCAACACCGGAGGATGGATTCATTATTTAACTGAGCGTTTGTTTGCGGCACGTCTTCTAGCGCCTCGATCGTCATCCAAGAAAATGGCACATTTTGTGAGCGATGGCCTGTTTTTGAAAACGGCACCATTTCGTTTGCATAAAATAAGCTCTACAGGGTAAATCGCAAGATGGATCAAGTTGTGTCTGTGTCGGTGGGGAGCCTCGTTGTGGGTCCTAGTGCAGATGGTATCAATTATATACAAGTTCCCCCGTTCACTGACCAGCATAGCATGTGTAGAATGATGTGCGATCCGCTGTGCAGACTGGAGACGGCGCGGTACGTGTGTGTGTGTGGTATTTTACTGTCGGAACACAGACAGTCCAGCTCAGGCATTTTCCAAAATATGAAGCGTACAGGAAGGAGACTTTTAAAACGGATCAAGAGGAAAACCAACAATGGACCCAAAGCTAAACAGAGACACAGATGATGTATTTCCTGAGGCACAAGTAATCCCCATTACTACTTTGGGGTTTTTCAGAGACAGCCTTTGTCTTTTCTTTTTGCCTCCATCTAAAGCAGCGCCGTCTAGAATAATTGAACTGTGAGCTGTTCTGGAGGGCAAGCTGCAGTGGTTACCAGAGGTATTTGTTTTGTTGTGATAAAACATTATCTCTTTAAGTAGGCAG
>NW_028174346.1:0-10000 GCF_963971535.1 Notolepis coatsorum | reverse complement strand
CACTACAGGGGGGGGACTGAGAGTGGTGGAACACTACAGGGGGGGGGGGGACTGAGAGTGGTGGAACACTACAGGGGGGGGGGGGACTGAGAGTGGTGGAACACTACAGGGGGGGGGGACTGAGAGTGGTGGAACACTACAGGGGGGGGGGGGGGACTGAGAGTGGTGGAACACTACAGGGGGGGGACTGAGAGTGGTGGAACACTACAGGGGGGGGGGGGGACTGAGAGTGGTGGAACACTACAGGGGGGGGGGACTGAGAGTGGTGGAACACTACAGGGGGGGGGGACTGAGAGTGGTGGAACACTACAGGGGGGGGGGGGACTGAGAGTGGTGGAACACTACAGGGGGGGGGGACTGAGAGTGGTGGAACACTACAGGGGGGGGGGGGGGACTGAGAGTGGTGGAACACTACAGGGGGGGGGGGACTGAGAGTGGTGGAACACTACAGGGGGGGGGGGGGACTGAGAGTGGTGGAACACTACAGGGGGGGGGGGACTGAGAGTGGTGGAACACTACAGGGGGGGGGGGGGGGACTGAGAGTGGTGGAACACTACGGGGGGGGGGGACTGAGAGTGGTGGAACACTACAGGGGGGGGGGGGGACTGAGAGTGGTGGAACACTACAGGGGGGGGGGGGGACTGAGAGTGGTGGAACACTACAGGGGGGGGGGGACTGAGAGTGGTGGAACACTACAGGGGGGGGGGACTGAGAGTGGTGGAACACTACAGGGGGGGGGGGGGGACTGAGAGTGGTGGAACACTACGGGGGGGGGGACTGAGAGTGGTGGAACACTACAGGGGGGGGGGGACTGAGAGTGGTGGAACACTACAGGGGGGGGGGACTGAGAGTGGTGGAACACTACAGGGGGGGGGGGGACTGAGAGTGGTGGAACACTACAGGGGGGGGACTGAGAGTGGTGGAACACTACAGGGGGGGGGGGACTGAGAGTGGTGGAACACTACAGGGGGGGGGACTGAGAGTGGTGGAACACTACAGGGGGGGGGGACTGAGAGTGGTGGAACACTACAGGGGGGGGGACTGAGAGTGGTGGAACACTACAGGGGGGGGGGGGACTGAGAGTGGTGGAACACTACAGGGGGGGGGACTGAGAGTGGTGGAACACTACAGGGGGGGGGACTGAGAGTGGTGGAACACTACAGGGGGGGGGGGGACTGAGAGTGGTGGAACACTACAGGGGGGGGGGGACTGAGAGTGGGAACACTACAGGGGGGGGGGACTGAGAGTGGTGGAACACTACAGGGGGGGGGGGGGGACTGAGAGTGGTGGAACACTACAGGGGGGGGGACTGAGAGTGGTGGAACACTACAGGGGGGGGGGACTGAGAGTGGTGGAACACTACAGGGGGGGGGGACTGAGAGTGGTGGAACACTACAGGGGGGGGACTGAGAGTGGTGGAACACTACAGGGGGGGGGACTGAGAGTGGTGGAACACTACAGGGGGGGGGGGGACTGAGAGTGGTGGAACACTACAGGGGGGGGGGACTGAGAGTGGTGGAACACTACAGGGGGGGGGGGGGGGACTGAGAGTGGTGGAACACTACAGGGGGGGGGGGGGGGACTGAGAGTGGTGGAACACTACAGGGGGGGGACTGAGAGTGGTGGAACACTACAGGGGGGGGGACTGAGAGTGGTGGAACACTACAGGGGGGGGGGGGGACTGAGAGTGGTGGAACACTACAGGGGGGGGGGACTGAGAGTGGTGGAACACTACAGGGGGGGGGGCTGAGAGTGGTGGAACACTACAGGGGGGGGGACTGAGAGTGGTGGAACACTACAGGGGGGGGGGGACTGAGAGTGGTGGAACACTACAGGGGGGGGGGGGACTGAGAGTGGTGGAACACTACAGGGGGGGGGACTGAGAGTGGTGGAACATTACAGGGGGGGGGGACTGAGAGTGGTGGAACACTACAGGGGGGGGGACTGAGAGTGGTGGAACACTACAGGGGGGGGGACTGAGAGTGGTGGAACACTACAGGGGGGGGGGGACTGAGAGTGGTGGAACACTACAGGGGGGGGGGGACTGAGAGTGGTGGAACACTACAGGGGGGGGGGGACTGAGAGTGGTGGAACACTACAGGGGGGGGGACTGAGAGTGGTGGAACACTACAGGGGGGGAACATTAAAGGGGGGACTGAGAGTGGTGGAACACTACAGGGGGGGGGGGACTGAGAGTGGTGGAACACTACAGGGGGGGGGGACTGAGAGTGGTGGAACACTACAGGGGGGGGGGACTGAGAGTGGTGGAACACTACAGGGGGGGGGGGGACTGAGAGTGGTGTAACACTACAGGGGGGGGGGGACTGAGAGTGGTGGAACACTACAGGGGGGGGGGGGACTGAGAGTGGTGGAACACTACAGGGGGGGGGGGACTGAGAGTGGTGGAACACTACAGGGGGGGGGGGACTGAGAGTGGTGGAACACTACAGGGGGGGGGGACTGAGAGTGGTGGAACACTACAGGGGGGGGGGGACTGAGAGTGGTGGAACACTACAGGGGGGGGGGGACTGAGAGTGGTGGAACACTACAGGGGGGGGGGGACTGAGAGTGGTGGAACACTACAGGGGGGGGGGAAAGGGGGACTGAGAGTGGTGGAACACTACAGGGGGGGGGGGGACTGAGAGTGGTGGAACACTACAGGGGGGGGGGGACTGAGAGTGGTGGAACACTACAGGGGGGGGGGACTGAGAGTGGTGGAACACTACAGGGGGGGGACTGAGAGTGGTGGAACACTACAGGGGGGGGGGGGGGACTGAGAGTGGTGGAACACTACAGGGGGGGGGGACTGAGAGTGGTGGAACACTACAGGGGGGGGGGGGGGACTGAGAGTGGTGGAACACTACAGGGGGGGGGACTGAGAGTGGTGGAACACTACAGGGGGGGGGACTGAGAGTGGTGGAACACTACAGGGGGGGGACTGAGAGTGGTGGAACACTACAGGGGGGGGGGGACTGAGAGTGGTGGAACACTACAGGGGGGGGGACTGAGAGTGGTGGAACACTACAGGGGGGGGGGACTGAGAGTGGTGGAACACTACAGGGGGGGGGACTGAGAGTGGTGGAACACTACAGGGGGGGGGGGGGACTGAGAGTGGTGGAACACTACAGGGGGGGGGGACTGAGAGTGGTGGAACACTACAGGGGGGGGGGACTGAGAGTGGTGGAACACTACAGGGGGGGGGGACTGAGAGTGGTGGAACACTACAGGGGGGGGGGGGGACTGAGAGTGGTGGAACACTACAGGGGGGGGGGGACTGAGAGTGGTGGAACACTACAGGGGGGGGGGGGACTGAGAGTGGTGGAACACTACAGGGGGGGGGGGACTGAGAGTGGTGGAACACTACAGGGGGGGGGACTGAGAGTGGTGGAACACTACAGGGGGGGGGGGGGACTGAGAGTGGTGGAACACTACAGGGGGGGGGGGGGGACTGAGAGTGGTGGAACACTACAGGGGGGGGGGGGGACTGAGAGTGGTGGAACACTACAGGGGGGGGGGACTGAGAGTGGTGGAACACTACAGGGGGGGGGGGGGGGGGACTGAGAGTGGTGGAACACTACAGGGGGGGGGGGGACTGAGAGTGGTGGAACACTACAGGGGGGGGGGACTGAGAGTGGTGGAACACTACAGGGGGGGGGGACTGAGAGTGGTGGAACACTACAGGGGGGGGGGACTGAGAGTGGTGGAACACTACAGGGGGGGGGGACTGAGAGTGGTGGAACACTACAGGGGGGGGGGGACTGAGAGTGGTGGAACACTACAGGGGGGGGGGACTGAGAGTGGTGGAACACTACAGGGGGGGGGGGGACTGAGAGTGGTGGAACACTACAGGGGGGGGGGACTGAGAGTGGTGGAACACTACAGGGGGGGGGGGACTGAGAGTGGTGGAACACTACAGGGGGGGGGGGGGACTGAGAGTGGTGGAACACTACAGGGGGGGGGGGACTGAGAGTGGTGGAACACTACAGGGGGGGGGACTGAGAGTGGTGGAACACTACAGGGGGGGGGGACTGAGAGTGGTGGAACACTACAGGGGGGGGGGGACTGAGAGTGGTGGAACACTACAGGGGGGACGGGGGACTGAGAGTGGTGGAACACTACAGGGGGGGGGGACTGAGAGTGGTGGAACACTACAGGGGGGGGGGGACTGAGAGTGGTGGAACACTACAGGGGGGGGGGACTGAGAGTGGTGGAACACTACAGGGGGGGGGGACTGAGAGTGGTGGAACACTACAGGGGGGGGGGGACTGAGAGTGGTGGAACACTACAGGGGGGGGGGGGGACTGAGAGTGGTGGAACACTACAGGGGGGGGGACTGAGAGTGGTGGAACACTACAGGGGGGGGGGACTGAGAGTGGTGGAACACTACAGGGGGGGGGGACTGAGAGTGGTGGAACACTACAGGGGGGGGGGGGACTGAGAGTGGTGGAACACTACAGGGGGGGGGGACTGAGAGTGGTGGAACACTACAGGGGGGGGGGGACTGAGAGTGGTGGAACACTACAGGGGGGGGGGGGGGGGGACTGAGAGTGGTGGAACACTACAGGGGGGGGGGACTGAGAGTGGTGGAACACTACAGGGGGGGGGGACTGAGAGTGGTGGAACACTACAGGGGGGGGGACTGAGAGTGGTGGAACACTACAGGGGGGGGGGGGACTGAGAGTGGTGGAACACTACAGGGGGGGGGGACTGAGAGTGGTGGAACACTACAGGGGGGGGGGGACTGAGAGTGGTGGAACACTACAGGGGGGGGGGACTGAGAGTGGTGGAACACTACAGGGGGGGGGACTGAGAGTGGTGGAACACTACAGGGGGGGGGACTGAGAGTGGTGGAACACTACAGGGGGGGGGACTGAGAGTGGTGGAACACTACAGGGGGGGGGACTGAGAGTGGTGGAACACTACAGGGGGGGGGGACTGAGAGTGGTGGAACACTACAGGGGGGGGGGGGACTGAGAGTGGTGGAACACTACAGGGGGGGGGACTGAGAGTGGTGGAACACTACAGGGGGGGGGGGGACTGAGAGTGGTGGAACACTACAGGGGGGGGGACTGAGAGTGGTGGAACACTACAGGGGGGGGGGGGGACTGAGAGTGGTGGAACACTACAGGGGGGGGGACTGAGAGTGGTGGAACACTACAGGGGGGGGGACTGAGAGTGGTGGAACACTACAGGGGGGGGGGACTGAGAGTGGTGGAACACTACAGGGGGGGGCGGACTGAGAGTGGTGGAACACTACAGGGGGGGGGGGGGGACTGAGAGTGGTGGAACACTACAGGGGGGGGGGACTGAGAGTGGTGGAACACTACAGGGGGGGGGGACTGAGAGTGGTGGAACACTACAGGGGGGGGGGGACTGAGAGTGGTGGAACACTAAGGGGGGGGGGGGACTGAGAGTGGTGGAACACTACAGGGGGGGGGGGGACTGAGAGTGGTGGAACACTACAGGGGGGGGGGGGACTGAGAGTGGTGGAACACTACAGGGGGGGGGACTGAGAGTGGTGGAACACTACAGGGGGGGGGGGACTGAGAGTGGTGGAACACTACAGGGGGGGGGGGACTGAGAGTGGTGGAACACTACAGGGGGGGGGGGACTGAGAGTGGTGGAACACTACAGGGGGGGGGGGACTGAGAGTGGTGGAACACTACAGGGGGGGGGGGACTGAGAGTGGTGGAACACTACAGGGGGGGGATCACTACGGGGGGGGGACTGAGAGTGGTGGAACACTACAGGGGGGGGGACTGAGAGTGGTGGAACACTACAGGGGGGGGGGACTGAGAGTGGTGGAACACTACAGGGGGGGGGACTGAGAGTGGTGGAACACTACAGGGGGGGGGGGGGGGGGACTGAGAGTGGTGGAACACTACAGGGGGGGGGACTGAGAGTGGTGGAACACTACAGGGGGGGGGGGGACTGAGAGTGGTGGAACACTACAGGGGGGGGGGACTGAGAGTGGTGGAACACTACAGGGGGGGGACTGAGAGTGGTGGAACACTACAGGGGGGGGGGGGGACTGAGAGTGGTGGAACACTACAGGGGGGGGACTGAGAGTGGTGGAACACTACAGGGGGGGGGACTGAGAGTGGTGGAACACTACAGGGGGGGGGGGGGGACTGAGAGTGGTGGAACACTACAGGGGGGGGGGACTGAGAGTGGTGGAACACTACAGGGGGGGGGGGACTGAGAGTGGTGGAACACTACAGGGGGGGGACTGAGAGTGGTGGAACACTACAGGGGGGGGGACTGAGAGTGGTGGAACACTACAGGGGGGGGGGACTGAGAGTGGTGGAACACTACAGGGGGGGGGGGGACTGAGAGTGGTGGAACACTACAGGGGGGGGGACTGAGAGTGGTGGAACACTACAGGGGGGGGGGGACTGAGAGTGGTGGAACACTACAGCCTGACGGGGGGGGGGCTGAGAGTGGTGGAACACTACAGCCTGACGGGGGGGGGGGGGGACTGAGAGTGGTGGAACACTACAGCCTGACGGGGGGGGGGGGGGGGCATCAAGAGGAAGTGGTGCGTGCCAACGCCGGGGAGAAAAGAAGATTAGGGGTTAGACAAAACAACAAGCCCCTCCACACGCACACACACACTCACACACACACGCACGCACACACACACACACGCGCACACACACTCACACACACACGCACACACACACGCACACACACACGCACACACACACACACACACGCCCGCCCGCCCGCCCGCCGCTCTTGTACGGCACACGGCACCCCGTTATTAACGCTGGTTCACAGGGATAGGATTCATTAGAGGGAGGCGGGGGGGGGGGGGGGGGGGGGGGGGGGGGCTGGAGAGGAGCGGGTCTTAAGTGCTCCAGCAGCAGCCTCTACCACCACCGGCCCCCGGCCCCCCGCTCCCACCGTCAGCAGCCTCTACCACCACCGGCCCCCCGGCCCCCCGCTCCCACCGTCTCGCTCCGGGCTTGAGTTACAGCCACGCTGGCCTGCTGTGGTCAGAGAGGCAGATGTTAAACCCATCCCAGGTCTACTGTACAGTTAAGCTAGAGACTGAGGTATAAAGCCCCCCGGCCCCAGTGAACAAGAGATGTCATGTATCGGGTGAAGAGGAGTCGGGTGGTCACTCAGGACGACCAGTGGGTCCCAGGAGGAGCAGCTGATGTTGGGCATCAGCTGCCAGGGATACGAATAGAATCCCAAATCCTAGGCTAGCATGGGTAAGGCTAAGAGAATAATCAAAGACTCCAGCCACCCAAACAACTGCCTCTTTGAACTGCTGCGGTCAGGCAAGCGCTACCGGAGTCTTAAGGCGAGCACAGAAAGACTCAGAAGAAGCTTCTATCCCCAGGCCATCAGGATGCTAAACGAACAATAAACACTATGCAACAACCATCAAATACACTCACAGTACACACATCCACACGTACACACTCACTTTAAACAAACAACACACTGCAGAACCCACTTTACCCACTTTAGAACACCTAAACACACTTTATATTTATCGGTAAAGAATTTGCACTACAACCCACACTTCATTACACCTTACTGTAAATTGTACCTCATCCCATTTCTGCTTGGTACTGTATAGTATATTGTATTGTAACTCAGTTACTTCTACTCTGCATTGTACATTGTATATATGTATATACTGAACACTTTTGTCTACGCAACTTGACTTCTATTTTATACTTGCTATACTTATTTTATACTTATCTATTTTTGTCTAGCACAGTCCCTGAAGCGTAACAGAAAGAAGCATTTTTTATAAAAGTATTCTGTACTTCTGTATGACAACTAATAAAGAAACTTGAGAAACTTGAAACTAGCATTGATCTTGATCTTGACAAACCAGTAAACAAGTGTGTTTTATTATGAGCCTCCGTCGAGCCTCCCAGAGTGGAGGCACTGGTCTAGGACGAGGCCGACTAGATCTCCTTGACCATCTCAGTCATTGTGATATGAAAGGCAAGACTGAACCCAGATAATTCGTACTCCTTCGTAATCATGCTCGGGCAAGCCGGCTCCATCCTCAGTCACAAGAGCCCAGTGATGTAGACCAGGGGTTCCCAACCTTTTTTCCCCCAGGGACCCCCAAACATCTCTGATGAAATTCCTGGACCCCCCTCCTAATAAAATACCATAAAATACTTTCTTTTTTCATTTTAATAACAAACTGCTTATACACAGGCATATGCATCATAATTAGACCCACTATGCTTCTTTGACTTGTGCCTTCAATCAACAAATCTCATCTTGCACCATATGTATTTCAAAATGTTGGCCAATATTCAAATCCTGTATTCATCCTCTCAAATCAGGCCCTAATGGTGAACGGTTTGCATTTATGTTGAATGAAGTAAGAATCCACTGCAGTAAAAATATCCTCACCTCGAGTGGTGGTTGTAAGGTTGACTGACATGAGAATGTCCTGCTTCAGATCCTCATTTTCGATATACTGCACATAAACGATGAGCACAGCCTCGTCTGCGACAGTTGTAGTTTCATCAAGTTATATGGCAAATGGACCCTTTCTAAGCTTTTCTGACAGCTGCTGCTCGCAATCACTTGACATCTTATCAATTCGGTCTTTCACTATATTGTTCGAGAGTGGTACTGATTTTAGTTTATCCGCCACCTGTGGGCCGCACAGTTTCTAAACCATTTTGATGCAGGCTGGTTTGATGAGCTGCTCGCCAATATTGTGCGGTTTCTTTGCTTTTGCAATTAAAAGCGAACACTCAAAGGAGGCTTCGGTAGCCTTCTGTAAATCACTGCCACCCCTGCTCCACGCTACTCTAACATCAACGGGCTTGTTCGCCTTGAGAGACTGTTCTTTCCTCCGAAAAAAGTCTGGATCCTTCCCAACGGTTTCTGGGTGCTTAGACGCCTGATGTCTCTTCAGCTTGCTGGGC
This sequence comes from Notolepis coatsorum, assembly GCF_963971535.1. Classification (NCBI taxonomy): domain Eukaryota; kingdom Metazoa; phylum Chordata; class Actinopteri; order Aulopiformes; family Paralepididae; genus Notolepis; species Notolepis coatsorum. The sequence continues at coordinate 1,082 of NW_028174346.1, read as the reverse complement.
TTCAGGCTCGAGTTTGCCAACTTTTCTCCACAAATCACACACTCAGGTCGTTTGTCTGGTCCCTCAGTGAAGCCCATGGTGATGTAATTTTCGCAATTGCTGTAGGTCCTAACTTTTTTTGCAGATGAGCTGCCGTCATCTCCTTTTCGTTTGTCACACATTTTCGCCTCTGGCGGCTGACTGCAGACGAGCCGAGAAAGTTAACTGGCGTGCTAGGCTAGCTACGGAAAGTGATACAGTCAACTGATTCGCCTACTGTTAACGTTCAAAAATCATGTCTAGATGTTTATTTATTTATCTTTATTTTTTATTGTAGTGGAGAGACTATTCATGCTTCTGATGATAAAAATATGCTAATTAAATATTTCTCTGAAAGAAAAAAAAAAAGAAAAAAAAACTCATCATCTGTGGTCTGGCGGACCCCCTGCGCCCCCTGGCGGACCCCGCGGACCCCAGGTTGGGAATCACTGATGTAGAGGACCACTGTCTGGTTGTTGGTGTTGGTGTTGTTGTTGTTGTTGTTGTTGTTGTTGTTGTTGTGTGTGTGCAGCCTCCTTCCCAGTCAAACACTAGAGAAAGCAAACAGCCAACTTCCCTAACTGGAAACCGTCCCTAACTGGACACATGGCCTTTATTCAGAGGCGGGTCAGCTGTGTTTATGGGGTGGACTTGAGCAAACATACAATAAGATAAAGACCCCCTGTGGCTGTGGGAGGGTGTTGGGGTGGGATTGTGGGTTTTTGTTCCCATTGTTGTGATTATGTTATGTTGATGTATTGTCCGGTTTATTGTTCATTATTTACATTTCAAAATGGAAAATAGTTTTGGCAAAGACCCCCAGTGGTCAACAGGATAGTCTGGCCCGCTCTCTTACATCCTGAGATGGCTCTCTGTTTGGGACTTGAGGCCATGGAAGAACAGGAAACACAGAGGTGGTGATTAATGAGACGAGGAGACGATTCTTTGTTTACACTCTTTATTTTTCTCATATTCATATATTTAGATACAATTGTAAATTGCCTATATTCATGGATTTCTTCTATTACCCTGCCATACCTGCACCCTCTTTCCCAAGGGGATCA